>NC_084757.1:4904334-4921464 GCF_033978785.1 Entelurus aequoreus | reverse complement strand
TTCAAAATGAATTGTCCATTTTTCAAACTTCCACAATTCCCACGTTTTTCAACGTATTCAAACCATTCCACCTTCAACACATTCCACTCATCATGGACATTCAAACTAACACTTTCCCAAGTTCCAAACTAAATGCCAGTTTTTCCTGGAAATTCAAACGCTTCCACATTCAAACCATTTTAACATTGAAACTATTCTTACATTCCTACTACATTCTGTCAGCATTTCACTTCAACTTCAGCATTGGAGCATTCACACGCAATTCCTTCGGAATTTGCCTCATGTAGTTTATGTTTAATAGTCCATCTTTTTTTAATAGGGTGTGCACTTTTGTACTACTTAAAAAAAATTAAAAAAAGTCAATTTCCATAAAACTGCACATTTTTTTATGTTTCTTTGCAAATCCAGCAGAGCAAAATGCAACATGGACTCCTCTGACACGTTGCAGAACATACTGCGTGTCCTGGTCTTTTTTTTAGCTGCCAAGCAATGATGCTCGTGAAGGCCCCCGTGTTGGCACAGAGGGCCCCGTCACTCGTGTAAACGAATTAGCCGGCAGGAGATATACTGGGAGATCGCTGCGATAAATGGCTGCAATGAGGTATGAAGACCCTGGGGATGGATTGGTCCTCAACCCTGCCTGGGTTCCTTTTTTCCCTTATCACACGGCTACTGTCATACTGTGTGTGTGTGTGTGTGTGTGTGTGTGTGTGTGTGTGTGTGTGTGTGTGTGTGTTCGTCTTGTATTCCTGCCCTTCTTGGGACGTCAACAAGGAAAAGTAGCTTCCATATGAGGAGGTGTGAACAAGTGATGACATAAATCATGGTCCCAATAACATTACATCTAATAGAGAGCCAAATACTAGAGTCCGTAAACATTGCTCCAAAGTCAGGATTTTTTGTTGATTTAATGTGGATACAAAAGTAAACATTGACAGGTGCAAAGGCAGCAATATATAATAAAACAAGATCAGGAAGGACTTCCCTATTCATCCCCGAAAAAACCCGCCAGGTGAACAGCTGATTTTACCACTTCCGGTGCTGGAGTAAGACAACCAATATGTGAGCATAGGATGAACAAATACACTACGCTACTAAGACTATAGTGGCCATTAACAGTTAGCTTCTACAGCTGGGTTGCCCAAAGTGCGGCACAGGGGCCATCTGTGGTCCCTGACTCCTTTGTCATCGGCCTTAAGCACATTACAAAAAACTAAAAAAAGGAGAGATCTCATTTGCACCCCTGGTGGTGAAATCTATCAAAATTCAAATTGACTGTGTGTCGCTTTAAAAGTGCTCCCCTCTGGTCAACATATGAAATAACAAGTGTGTGTAAGAAATTGAAATGTGCCCCCTTTAGCCAAAATGAATAAAAAAACGATAAAATAAATATGTATATAGAAATAATGAAAATAAAACACCAATTATATACACAAAATAAATAAATAAATAAATAAATAAAGCTTACCTTTTTAATTATTGCAAAGTATGTATATGTTATTAATGTTGTAAATAATTTTTTTTTATATTTCTAAAGAAGTAGGCATTTTTCTCAGGTCTCAAGAAGGTACGAAATACAAGAATGTATTTATGTGTGTGTTTGTTCTTGTATTTCAACCCTTCTTGAGACACCAAAAAGGAAAATCACCTTCCATATGAGGAGGTGTGAACAAGTTAGGACCGAAATCATGGACCCAATACGGAAAACCATTGCATCTAATAGAAAATGTCTCATTAGCACCCCTGGTGGTCAAAATGAGAGTGGTCCCAAATAGGAGGGATTTTTCAAATTGACTGTGTGTCTCTTTTAAAAGTGCTCCCCCTCTGGTCAACATATGAAACAACAAGTCTGTGTAAGAAATTTAATGCGCCCCCTTGGGCCAAAAATAATACAATAAATGTATATATATATATATATATATATATATATATATATATATATATATATATATATATATATTATATATATATATATATATATAGAGAGAGAGAGAGAGAGAGAGAGAGAGAGAGAGAGAGAGAGAGAGAGAGAGAGAGAGAGAGAGAGAAGAGAGAGAGAGAGAGCAGAGAGAGAGAGAGAGAGAGAGAGAGAGAGAGAGAGAGAGAGAGAGACGAGAGAGAGAGAGAGAGAGAGAGAGAGAGATAGAGAGAGAGGATAGAGAGAGAGAGAGAGAGATACTGTAATAACTTGACGTAAATAATGAAGATTAAAAACCAATTACAAACAAAAAAATTAACTAAAATTACCTTTTTTTATATTTGCATAGTATGTATATATTATTAATGTTGTAAATACAAATCTTTACATATCTGGAAAGGGTGGTACTAAAGACGTAGGCATTTTTCAGGGGTCTCAAGAAGGTCAGCAATACAAGAATGTGTGTGTGTGCTCTAAAGAGAGCGTACATAAAGTATTATTTGAAGAACCGAGGCCACCTCAGTTCATAAGGAGGGACGTGTAGTGTGTCTCATTAGCCAAGAAGAGGATTCTTGGTCACCGGCTGCAAGTGCACTTAATCAAACACACTAAGACCTTGGTCAGTAAAGTAAATGTTCTACATGAAACTGGAGGTGTTTTTTAGAACTGCTTTGTGGTAGTGCAGCACAACCTGTGAGGCTCCAGTTTGTTTTTATTCCCGAATAAATGGTGGAATTCAAACAAGCCGCCCCAAGTTCAAACTGTCACCATTTGCATTTGACCTCACATCCGTCTTTCTTCTTGGCGACTTCATTGACACGATGATCAAGCAGCTTTAAAACAAGTGACAGTGATCAGAAAATGTGGTATTTCTGTTCTGTTCTTGGCTGTTCCAGTCCTTCAAATAGAGAGAGAGGAAATATATTCCATAGAGTCCCCAAATAAGTGGTTCATAAAGGTCATAAAGTCAGGGAAAAAGGAAATAGTTGTTAAAAAATATCACTTTCATCATCTATGGAATACAATCAGACCGTGCTTGTGTCTGCAGTGATCATTTGGAAAATGTTTGTTTGAACATTTGATTTGTTTGAGGAACTTTCTGTGATGCAATCTCTACTATGTTAGTAGTGTTTGAGAGCAGAACTAAACGTAAAGAAAGGACATTTAGTTTGTGTTATTTTGTGGTTGCTATGCCTAAATATAACTAGAAGACCTGCTTGTGTAAATAAACTAACGACAGGGGTGGGCAATTAATTTTTACCGGGGGCCGCATGAGCAACCTAAAGCACTGCTGGAGGGCCACATCAAACAATATTTAAATTAAATTTTGCTCAATATTATTTTTGATATACCGTAATATAAATAATAATAATAATTATTAATAATAATAATAATCATTTAATTTAACCTAACTTAACTTTATACAAAAGCAGATTGCTTTTGATGGTTTTATTTTTAACACTGTCTTACACAGACACTTCCTGATGTATAATACAATGCAAAAATGTCAATTTCTGCACAGGGTTAATTTCTGTCACTTTATCCTGCCTCCTCTTTAAAAGTCCAACATTTTTCCCTGTCAGATTTGGACAACCATCTGTTGTCACACCTGCCAGCTTATCCCATTTCAGTCCTAACATGTCCAAACACGCATTTACCTATGTGAACAAGTCATTACCTGTGGTTGCCCCTTTTAATTGACTGCATGGCTGCCCAGCTCCTCCGTGATTTGAAAGTCTGCAGTTATCCCTCGTAAGAAGATGAGCAGTTGGGCGATGTCACGTACGTCGCAGCTCTCAGCGGAAAACACAGTCAAAGTCGGACCCGTTCTCTGTTCTTCAGCTGAAGCTCCAAGTTTCCAGCGATGGCCTCAACCCGCCTCGCTACAGTGCGTCGGGAGAGTGACACGTTCTCAATGCGCCCCTCTTCTCCGGACATATCAGCACAACAGAGTCCAATAAGCACTCCTTAATAAACTCTCTGTCAGAAAACGCCTTACTTTTTTCTGGCGATTTTGTGAGAAATTACGAAACTTGTCCTGACGGCTGCATCTCCGGTGGTGTGAAATTTCGGCAAAAAGTCCTTGTCGGGTTTGCAGTTTTACCATCAACGCATCAGCCTCCCTTCGCGTGCTCTTCATCGGACAGATTCCGGTATTTTTCCTCGTGCTTCGTCGTGTAGTGACGATTCAAATTATATTCTTTAAACACAGCCAAGCTGTGTACCACAAATTAAGCACACGGCTTTACCTTTAATTTCTGTAAAGAAATACTTGGCAGTCCATGTCTTGTTGAAAACACGCCATTCCTCATCAACTTTTCTTTTCTTAGCGTGAGCTGATTATCTCGGGGGTCGCTGTGCACCTTCACGCACAGGTTACACACGGACATCGTCCATAAATAACACTTTTCAAAATAAAAGCAGCACACGTTGTATTGCACGCACGACGTAGATCGTTTTTTAAAATGTATTTTGTAATTTGTGATTGCCGGCTGTTCACATTCACTCACAATCACGCACGCGCATACGTCCACACGGAAGTAATACAAATAACGCTTTTCAAAACAAAAGCAGCACCGTTGTATTGCACACTCGACATAGATACTTTTTAAAATGTATTTTGTAATTTATGATTGGCCTCACGCGGGCCGGACAGGGACGCACAAAGGGCCGGATGTGGCCCGCGGGCCGCAGAATGCCCAGGTCTGAACTAACGTCATGTTAAGTCCTAGTAATAAATATTGTGATGGTTTTCGTTGTCCATTTTCATAACAAACTAAAAGGAAAGACAAGTGCTTTATTCGACACAAATGACCACATTATAGCGTCTTTGGTGATATTGGTTAGCATCAAGAAATTATCCTTCATAGTACAAACCCCGTTTTCATATGAGTTGGGAAATTGTGTTAGATGTAAATATAAACAGAATACAATGATTTGCAAATCCTTTTCAAGCCATATTCAGTTGAATGCACTACAAAGACAACATATTTGATGTTCAAACTCATAAACTTTATTTTTTCTTTGCAAATGATAATTAACTTAGAATTTCATGGCTGCAACACGTGCCAAAGTAGTTGGGAAAGGGCATGTTCACCACTGTGTTACATGGCCTTTCCTTTTAACAACACTCAGTAAAGGTTTGGGAAGTGAGGAGACACATTTTTGAAGTGGAATTCTTTCCCATTCTTGCTTGATGTACAGCTTAAGTTGTTCAACAGTCCGGGGGTCTCCCTTCTGCTATTTTAGGCTTCATAATGCACCACACATTTTCAATGTCTGGACTACAGGCAGGCCAGTCTAGTACCCGCACTCTTTTCCAATGAAGCCACGTTGATGTAACACGTGGCTTGGCATTGTCTTGCTGAAATAAGCAGGGGCGTCCATGGTAACGTTACTTGGATGGCAACATATGTTGCTCCAAAAGCTGTATGTACCTTTCAGCATTAATGGTGCCTTCACAGATGTGTAAGTTACCCATGTCTTGGGCACTAATACACCCCCATACCATCACACATGCGCCTATAACATTCCGGATGGTTCTTTTCCTCTTTTCCAAAAACAATTTGAAATGTGGACTCGTCAGACCACAGAACACTTTTCCACTTTGTATCAGTCCATCTTAGATGAGCTCAGGCCCAGCGAAGCCGACTACGTTTCTGGGTGTTGTTGATAAACAGTTTTCGCCTTGCATAGGAGAGTTTTAACTTGCACTTACAGATGTAGCGACCAACTGTAGTTACTGACAGTGGGTTTCTGAAGTGTTCCTGAGCCCATGTGGTGATATCCTTTACACACTGATGTCGCTTGTTGATGCAGTACAGCCTGAGGGATGGAAGGTCACGGGCTTAGCTGCTTACGTGCAGTGATTTCTCCAGATTCTCCGAACCTTTTGATGATATTACGGAGCGTAGATGGTGAAATCCCTAAATTCCTTGCAATAGCTGCTTGAGAAAGGTTTTTCTTAAACTGTTCAACAATTTGCTCAGGCATTTGTTGACAAAGTGGTGACCCTCGCCCCATCCTTGTTTGTGAATGACTGAGCATTTCATGGAATCTACTTTTATACCCAATCATGGCACCCACCTGTTCCCAATTAGCCTGCACACCTGTGGGATGTTCCAAATAAGTGTTTGATGAGCATTCCTCAACTTTATCAGTATTTATTGCCACCTTTCCCAACTTCTTTGGCACGTGTTGCTGGCATCAAATTCTAAAGTTAATGATTATTTGCAAAAAAAAACAAATGTTTATGAGTTTGAACATCAAATATGTTGTCTTTGTAGCATATTCAACTGAATATGGGTTGAAAAGGATTTATATAAAAAATGATTTATATTTACATCTAACACAATTTCCCAACTCATATGGAAACGGGGTTTGTACAATTTATATTAGCATCAACCTAGCGCATTTTTAGAAATATAGACCTTTACTTTCGTAGGAGGTACCATGTTTCGGTACCTGGGTTGCGCGTGACGTCATGTCACCGGCTCTTTGCACTTGGTGATCACTCCAGCAGCACTGAGAGCGAACTCAGCCAAACTACTTAGAGGTAACGTTGCAATTTTTAATGCCAACAGCAGCAAAAAACACTCCTACGAAAGTAAGTAAGGTTCTGCATTTCCAAAAATGCGCTACGTTGATGCTAATATACATTGTCTTTGTTATTGACATGCTACTGATTAGCATTAGCCATTTTAATGGCGATTTTAAACACTTTCAAATTTGTTAATGAAAACTACAACTAAGATTCACGTTACAGTCATAATTAGTGCAATACTTACAGTATTTGCACTTTGTAGGGCGCAACAGACAGCAATTGATTATACTCATACTGCCATCTAACGAAATTGTGACATTTCATGACATAACAACTAATAATAATCAGCTCAAAAACAATTAATATTTATTACACACACAAAAGTACTGAAAATTGATACCATGGAGTACCGGTATTGGTTCCCAGTTACCGTATCGGATCGAATGTGAATGATACCCATCCATAATTCTAACTTAGGTGTGAGTCGACGCCGTACGGAAGCACCAAAAACTATAACAAAGACGACGGAGAGACCCTGTCAAAGTGGAGGCACGTAGATAAAACCGCCCACAAAGTCCTGAAGGGACGGTCAGAAAGAAGACGGTGTGTAAAACATCATCTAAAATCAAAATATGACCCTTTTAACTCTAGAAAATAATTTGTTTGCAGTTTTGTTCACAAGTTTTTAGTTGGTGTACAAAATCTTTGACTTGTTGGAATAGTCTTCTAGTCAATGATGTCTTGGACTATAAATCTGTAGAACTCTTCTATATTCTGTTTGACTTTGTGAAGTGGTGAATGACAAATAGAACAGGTGTTGGCATCACTCACCTGGCAGGGGGGCGTCACAGCCGCATGACATCTGATTACCTGGCACACCTTTGACTGACACTTGCTACCCCAGGGACTTGATTTGATTCCATTTCTATGTGACATATTTCATAATATTTCCTCAATGGGTACAAAAGTGAGTTTTTCCTCACCTTTGACGTCAAAGTGCTCGCTCATGTGGGGTTCACAAACTCAACTGGGGTTCGGAAATAGAAAACTTTGTATAGTGAAGCAAATTTCTCCGTAAGAAACAATGTAAACATGAATAATTGGTTCCTATCTCGACAAAAGTCCATATTTTAGTGAAGGTTTGTACACTTTGAACACAATATAAACTTATTTTGAGTTTGTTAGTGTTTCCCTGTGTTTAGTGCTTAAGTTCCTGTCCTACGCTCTTATTTTGTAGCTTTTACTTCCTGCAGCAGCTTCACGCCTGCCTTTGAGCGCTAGTCCCCACAACGGTTTTCGTTTTGTCATCAAGACTATTTAAGTTGTATGTAAGTTTTTGCTGTCGTCCAGCATTCTGTTTTGCGATGGCTGCCCTATGCTTGGGTGCATTTCCTAGCGGCACTCGTCTTTTGTTTTTTTGAGCCTTTTTTCCATCATCAATACCTGCTCCGTGTATAAAGTACCTTCATAGCTCATGTGGTAAACTTCCACCAGGTACAGTGGAACCTCCATTTACGAACTTAATCAGCTCTTGTACAGGGTTCATAAATAGACAAGTTTGTATATTGAAGCAGAGTTCTCCACAAGAAACAATGTAAATATGAATAATTGGTTTCAGTCTCGACAAAAGTCCATATTTCAGTGAAGGTTTGTACACTTTGAACACAATGTAAACTTATTTTGAGTTTGTTAGTGTTTCCCTGTGTTTAGTGCTTTAGTTCCTGTCCTACGCTCTTATTTTGTAGCTTTCACTTCCTGCAGCAGCTTTACGCCTGTCTTTGAGCGCTAGTCCCCACAACGGTTTTCGTTTTGTCATCAAGACTATTTCAGTTGTATGTAAGTTTTTGCTGTCGTCCAGCATTCTGTTTTGCGATGGCTTCCCTATGCTTGGGTGCATTTCCTAGCGGCACTCGTCTTTTGTTTCTTTGAGCCTTGTTTTCCATCATCAATACCTGCTCCGTGTATAAAGTACCTTCATAGCTCATGTGGTAAACTTCCACCAGGTACAGTGGAACCTCCCATTTACGAACTTAATCAGCTATTGAACAGGGTTCATAAATAGACAAGTTTGTATATTGAAGCAGAGTTCTCCACAAGAAACAATGTAAATATGAATAATTGGTTTCAGTCTCGACAAAAGTCCATATTTCAGTGAAGGTTTGTACACTTTGAACACAATATAAACTTATTTTGAGTTTGTTAGTGTTTCCCTGTGTTAAGTGCTTAAGTTCCTGTCTTACGCTCTTATTTTGTAGTTTCCACTTCCTGCAGGAGCTTCACATCCGTCTTTGAGCGCTAGTCCCCGCACCTGTTTTCGTTTTGTCATCAAGACTATTTAAGTTGTATGTAAGTTTTTGCTGTCGTCCAGCATTCTGTTTTGCGATGGCTTCCCTATGCTTGGGTGCACTTCTTAGCGGCACTCGTCTTTTGTTTCTTTGAGCCTTGTTTTCCATTGTCAATACCTGCTCCGTGTATAAAGTACCTTGATAACTCATGTGGTAAACTTCCACCAGGTACAGTGGAACCTCCATTTACGAACTTAATCAGCTCTTGTACAGGGTTCATGAATAGAAAGTGTGTATATTGAAGCAGAGTTCTCCACAAGAAACCATGTAAATATGAATAATTGGTTTCAGTCTCGACAAAAGTCCATATTTCAGTGAAGGTTTGTACACTTTGAACACAATATAAACTTATTTTGAGTTGGTTAGTGTTTCCCTGTGTTTAGTGCCTAAGTTCCTGTCTTACGCTCTTATTTTGTAGCTTTCACTTCCTGCAGCAGCTTCACGCCTGCTATTGAGCGCTAGTCCCCGCACCTGTTTTCGTTTTGTCATCAAGACTATTTAAGTTGTATGTAAGTTTTTGCTGTAGTCCTGCATTCTGTTTTGCGATGGCTTCCCTATGCTTCGGTGCATTTCTTAGCGGCACTCGTCTTTTGTTTCTTTGAGCCTTGTTTTCCATCATCAATACCTGCTCCGTGTATAAAGTACCTTCATAGCTCATGTGGTAAACTTCCACCAGGTACAGTGGAACCTCCATTTACGAACTTAATCAGCTATTGAACAGGGTTCATGAATAGACAAGTTTGTATATTGAAGCAGAGTTCTCCACAATAAACAACATAAACATGAATAATTGGTTCCAGTCTCGACAAAAGTTCATATTTTAGTGAAAGTTTGTACACTTTGAACACAATATAAACTTATTTTGAGTTTGTTAGTGTTTCCCTGTGTTTAGTGCTTTAGTTCCTGTCCTACGCTCTTATTTTGTAGCTTCCACTTCCTGTTTTCTTGTCTCCTGCAGCAGCTTCACATCCGTCTTTGAGCGCTAGCCCCGCACCTGTTTTCGTTTTGTCATCAAAACTATTTAAGTTGTATGTAAGTTTTTGCTGTCGTCCAGCATTCTGTTTTGCGATGGCTGCCCTATGCTTGGGTGCATTTCCTAGCGGCACTCGTCTTTTGTTTCTTTGAGCCTTCATTAAATACATTTTTACCTGCACGGCGCCTCCTCTGCTTTCTGCGTCTTGGGAACACGCCAAATGATCCCCGTCATGCTAGCCATACGTTGCATATATAGTGCTATAGAGTACTGTACATCAAACTAACACAACAATCAAACAGGCCAAATCAACAACAATGACAAGCTGAACAGTGCTGTATGCACACAGAAGTCCCTTTGGTGCCCTCACAAATGATCGGAAATCACAAAAATGCTTCTTCTTCTTCCTCTTCTTCTTCTTCTTCTTCTTCTTTTTCTTGCGTCTACCACTTTCTCTTCTCCTTCTTCTTCTTCCTCTTCTTCTTTTCTTCTTTTTCTTCTACCATTTCATCTTCTTCTTTTTCTTCTACCATTTCCTCTTCTTCTTTTTCTTTTACCATTTCCTCTTCTTCTTTTTCTTCTTTCTCTACCATTTCCTCTTTTTCTTCTTCTTCCTCTTCTCCCCCTTCTTTTTCTTTAATTTTCTTCTTATTTTCTTCCCCCTCTACTTCCTTTTCCTCCTTTTATTTCTTGTTCTTTCCTTTTTTCTTCTTTTTCTTCTTCTCCTTCTCCTTTTTTCTTTTTCTTTTTCTCCTTCTTCGTTTTCTTTTTCTGTTTAATCTTCTTTTCCGTCCTCTTCTGTTTCTTCTTCCTCCTTTTTATTTTTCTCCTTCCTCTTCTTCTTCTTCTTTTCCTTTTTATCCCTCTTCTTTTTCTCCTTCTTCGTTTTCTTTTTCTGTTTAATCTTCTTTTCCGACCTCTTCTGTTTCTTCTTCCTCCTTTTTATTTTTCTCCTTCTTCTTCTTCTTCTTTTTCCCCTCTTCTTCTTTTTCTCCTTCTTCTTTTCTGTTTATTCTTCTTCTCCGTTCTCTTCTGTTTCTTCTTCCTCGTCTTCTTGTTTTTCTTTTTCGATTCTCTTCCTTCTTCTTTATCTTCTGCCCTTTCTACCCTCTTATCCTCCTCTTCCTCCCTTTCCCCCTTTTTTCTTCTTCTTTCTCTTCCTCCACCTCTTGTTGCTCCTTCTTGTACTATAGAGCAGTGATTTTCAACTTTTTTTGAGCCGCGGCACACTTTTTACATTTCCAAAATCCTGCGGCACACCACCAACCAAAATGACACTCTAACACAGTATATAATACATATAGTTAATAATATAGTTTCTAAATGTATTTATACTCACCTAGTGTGAAACCTGGGCCTGTTTCGATGAACACAAAATGGATATCCTGGCAGAAATGGTAGAAAGACACACACGAAGCTCTTCCTCAACAGCTCTCAGTCTCTCTCTGTTTTTAGTTTTTATCGCAGTCAAGCTTGAGAAGCTCAGCTCACATAGACATGTGGTTGAAAACGGGAGCAATGTCAAAATGGCGTTGTTGGCCAGAATGGGGAACTCCTTGGCAACATCCATCCATCCATCCATCTTCAACCGCTTATCCGGAATCGGGTCGCGGGGACAGCAGCTCCAGCAAAGACCCCCAGACTTCCCTCTCCAGAGCAACATTTGCGACTTCCTCCTGGGGAATCCCGAAGCGTTCCCAGGCCTTGGCAACAGATAACCAAAAACTGTCCAAAGGAAGATCAGCAAAGTTTAGCTTTAAACCCCGATCTTGTTTCAGTTCAATGAGTTCCTCTTGCTCCTTTAAAGTCATGTCCTTACCAGCAATGGATGCTGAGCTGTGTGGGTCCCTGACCCAGTCAAGGCATTCTGTTGCCATCATGCAGTTTCTCGGTGAATGGGAACATCTCAAGGTTGCCACGCTGCACATGTTGTTGCCAGAGCTGCACCTTCAAACGCAATCCATTCATTTTATCAGTGCTTGTAAGCAGATTTTCATTTCGGCCTCGCATCCGTGTGTTCAGTTCATTCAGATGATGAAATATATCAGCTAGGTATGCCAGCTTTGCACACCACTCATTCCTTGCAAGCAGCTTTGAGTAATCGGACCTCTCGTTTGTCAGAAATACTTTAAGTTCCTCTCGCAGCTCATACACACGGGCAAGCACTTTGCCGCGCGACATCCACCGGACCTCCGTGTGGAGCAATAACACTTTATGTTCCGCTCCCATTTCCTCGCACAAAGACGCAAATAAGCGACATTTCAAAGGTCGCGTCTTCACTATGCGCACAACATCATCCAACACAGGAGCTAGATCTGCTGGTAAGGTCTTTGCAACGAGTGCCTCACGGTGCAAAAAACAGTGCGTAACAATATCATCCGGGTTTTTTTCTTTGACCCTACTTACGAAGCCTTTGACGCGCCCGACCATGGCTGCGGCTCCATCAGTGCAGACACCTGTGCAGTTTTCCCACGAAAGCCAGCTTTTGTGAAAATATCCCCGACGTGACCCGAAATATTTCCTCTCCTGTTGATTTTTCTGGCAGTGTCTTGCAAAATAGGAAGTTTTCTTTAATGGCTTCTCCATCCACAAAACGCACGTTGGCCAAGAGCTGACAATGTCCACTAATACCCGTCGACTCGTCAATTTGCAAGGCAAATCTCTTACAGATGCGCATCTTTTCCAAAACAATAGTTTCGAGGTCCGCAGACATATCGTCAATACGTCTGGCAATTGTGTTATCTGAGAGAGGCACTTTAGCGATCTCTTTGGCCGCGTCATTTACGATGGCTTTACAAGCTGGCAGTATTAAAGGCCTACTGAAATGATTTTTTTTTATTTAAACGGGAATAGCAGATCCATTCTATGTGTCATACTTGATCATTTCGCGATATTGCCATATTTTTGCTGAAAGGATTTAATAGAGAAAATCGACGATAAAGTTCGCAACTTTTGCTCGCTGATAAAAAAAAAAGCCTTGCCTGTAGCGGAAGTAGCGTGACGTCACAGGAGCTAGTATTCCTCACAATTCCCCGTTGTTTACAATGGAGCGAGAGAGATTCGGACCGAGAAAGTGATGATTACCCCATTAATTTGAGCGAGGATGAAAGATTCGTAGATGAGGAACGTTACAGTGAAGGACTTGAGAGGCAGTGATGGACGTATCTTTTTTTGCTCTGACCGTAACTTAGGTACAAGCTGGCTCATTGGATTCCACACTCTCCTTTTTCTATTGTGGATCACAGATTTGTATTTTAAACCACCTGGGATACTATATCCTCTTGAAAATGAGAGTCGAGAACGCAAAATGGACATTCAGTGCCTTTTATCTCCACGACAATACATCGGCGAAATGCTTTAGCTACGAGCTAACGTGATAGCATCGTGCTTTAACTGCATATAGAAACAAAAAAATAAAGGATAGAAGGAAGGATACCGTATTTCCTTGAATAGCCGCAGGGGCGCTAATTAATTTAAAACATCTTCTCACTCCTGCGGTTACCAAAACCATGCGGAATGAGCAAGCATGCTCTAATTATTTTAAAACCTCTTCTCACTCGGGCGCATACCTTATCATTAAAAACACATTTAATAAAAAAAACGTTATTATGATCTTACCTTTACTTGTAGATGGGTCCATGTGCAGCTGCTTCTGATCAAAGGCAGTCTTTCTCATCTTTCTTCAATTTTAAAAGTCTCTGGAGATATTCCTTTAATTATTACCTCCTGCTTCGATTGAAAGTCCAGTTTAGAAAACGGTTTTATTTTAGATATGTAATCTTCCGTGTTAAAAGTGCAAGCAAACAATTGCTGCATGCTTGCTGCTTGTTGTCTTCTTCTGCAGTACCTGTCTCCTGCAGTACTGGTAGTCGCAAGAAGGATCACTAGCGCCCTCTACCACCTGGAGGCGGGAGTCATTTAATGACTCATATTTGACCCGGCGGAAGTGCCAAGCATGCGCTAATTATTTTGCGAAACGAGTTTGACCCGGCTGTAATTCTAGGCAGGCGAATACTATATTCCCGGCGCCAATTCAAGGAAATACGGTAGATAGAAAATCAACAATACTATTAAACCGTGGACATGTAAATACACGGTTAATGCTTTCCAGGCTGGCGAAGGTTAACAATGCTGTGCTAACGACGCCATTGAAGCTAACTTAGCAACTTAGCAACGGGACCTCACAGAGCTATGCTAAAAACATTAGCTCTCCACCTACGCCAGCCAGCCCTCATCTACTCATCAACACCCGTGCTCACCTGCGTTCCAGCGATCGGCAGAAGGACGAAGGACTTCACCCGATGCGTTTGGCGGCCCGGAGACGTAGGAAGTCAAGGTGAGGTCGGCGGCTAGCGCGGCTAGCGCGGCTAGCACGGCTAGCGCTCCAACAAAGTCCTCCTGGTTGTGTTGCTGTAGTCCGCTGCTAATACACCGATCCCACCTACAACTGTCTTCTTTGCAGCCTTCATTGTTCATTAAACAAATTGCAAAAGATGTCCAAAATACTGTGGAATTATGAAATGAAAACAGAGCTTTTTGTATAGGATTCTACGGGTACCATAACTTCCGTTACTCGGACTTCGTCACGCGCATACGTCATACCGCGACGTTTCAGCCGGATATTTCCCGGGAAGTTTTAAAAGTCACTTTATAATTTAACCCGGCCGTATTGGCATGTGTTGCAATGTTAAGATTTCATCATTGATATATAAACTATCAGACTGCGTGGTCGCTAGTAGTGGCTTTCAGTAGGCCTTTAATGTTTCTGCCACAGTGTGGGACTTTTTTGATTTAGCTACGAGTTCAGCAACAAGGTAGCTAGCTTTGAGGGCTCTCTCGTTTACCTTTGTGGTTTTTCTCAGAAAAGTTGCCTGTTTCTCATTGTTTGTACGTAAGCGTACAAAATAGTCCATCGGCTTGTTTTGAACGGAAGGGTGTTTCGTTTGGAGATGGCGTTTAAGCTTGCTTGGCACCATGGCGCTATTGGATAGCTTCTCACCACACACCAAGCACTGCGAAGTGGGTGCTGTCGCATCCCCGGTGAAAGTAAATCCAAATGAAAGATAGCTTTCGCTGTATTGCCTCGAGCTTGTCATGTCTGTGATTATGTTTTGTTTTAGTCATGTTCGGATTTGGTTTTGGACTTTTTGTGCACTTTTGTTTGTCACCATAGCAACCATTAGTTTCACCTGGTTCACATTGTCATGTCACGCACCTGTTCACGGTTAGAGTCACACACCTGTTTTCACAGATCATGTCACTATATAAGCTTTTCTGTTTCTGTTGTTCATCCTGGCGACATCCCATTCATGCTCCACATTTATGCTCTGCACCCTTTATGATCACGCTTCTTCATGCCATGTTCACGGTTCCTTGTCACGTAAGTTTTTGTTTAATGTTCATAGTTCTCCGCCATTGTGCGCGCCTTTTGTTTTCCTAGTCAAGTTTTTTACCTCCGCTGTGAGCGCCTTTTGTTTATACCCTTTTGAGCCTTTTGAGTTTAAATATTAAAACATGTCCTCACCTGCACGTCATGTCCAGTTAAGTTGCTTTGCACCACGGAAAAACAATCCACGCCAAGGACCAAGTCGTGACAGAGCTCACCGTCTTGTCTTTTTTATTTTGTCGACCACTCATACTGGGGCCTTCATTTGGGTCAGAATTTTGTCCAGGACCCTGTCCGGCATTTACATTTTCCCTTCTCAAAAACTTCTCCATCACTGTCACTTGCTCGCCTCCTCCTGCTGCGATCCCACACTGTCAGTGTCACGTGTCACGCAGCCTACCTCGCTTGTCTTTACAGGTATATCGCCCTCTGCTGCCTCTTACTGAAATAGAAGAGTACTACATTATCTGCCGCACTTTATTACAGCAGGCACCCGACAATGGTTAAAATTAGGAGATATTACATAATTTCCCGCGGCACACCTGACGATCTCTCACGGCACACTAGTGTGCCGCGGCACACTGGTTGAAAATCACTGCTATAGAGCACCGCTACATAGGCCACACCCACAACATTTTAGGGGGGAAAAAAAAGTTTCCATATATTAGCCACACCGGACTATAAGCCGCAGATATATTCTTTGTGAAATGAGTTATTTACACAGAAATATTCTGTAAATGTTTATTTACATACCTTAATTGTTTCCAAATGAAGCAATGTAGTATCTTTTAGTCTACAAAATAACATGTTTTTCCCCCCCCCATTTGGTGGAAAATTACCATATTTTCCAGATGACAAAGCAGACTGGTATATAAAACGCAACTTCCAAATTTTACAAGGAATTCCCCCCCCCCTCCCCATTTATAAGGCACACCAAACTATAAGTGGCAGATATATACGTTGTGAAATGAGTTATTTACACAGAAATATTCTGCAAATGTTTATTTGCATACCTTAATTGTTTCCAAACGGTGTCTGTAACATGGCAGTAAAACGACAGATCAAACAAAACAGAAGTCACGGTCATGGACCCACTAACTGCGCAAGCTAGCTCTCCAATCAGCTAAACAGACTCAATAACTCCACGGTGACGTTTTGGTGAATTTACTGAGGAATTTGTGAAACTGAAAAAATACAAAAAGAATGTAAGTTAATAATACTAACACAAGACACTTGTTAGCGCACTATCTAATGCTAACGACGCTAGCTGGATTACGTTATGATAGCACATACAAATATGCATGAAAACACTCCTACAGACATCACACATGGGACAATTTAGTAAGTAGGAATTGTTTTAGTTATATTGTAAAATTTACAAACGTTGCTGGGAGTGACGAATGAAGAATCCATACGAGTAAAAACGTTATGGACGGCACTTCTACTTCCGGTTGAAAGCACTAAATGGATGGACACAGTAGCACAAACAATAACACACCTATTCCGTGTATTTGCTTGTTTTATAAAAATAAAACAAATATTTGCAGTAGTTACACCGTTTTGTAAGCCGCAGGGTTCAAAGCGTAGTAGCAAAGTAGCGGCTTATAGCCTGGAAGTTATGGTAGGTAGAGATGTCTACTTCCTGGTAGAAGCAGGTGTGTTTTAATGGGAGCATTAGGGGAAAGAACACGTTGAAGTGTGAAGATGCTTCAACACAGACAATCGTTAGCTAATGCTAACTTAATGCTAAAGACACTAGCTTGATTACATTGCGATAGCACGTACAAATATGCATGAAAACACTCCTACAGACGTCGCACATGAGACGCTTTAGTAAGTAGGAGTTGTTTTAGATATATTGTAAAACTTACAAACGTTGCGTGGAGTGACGAATGAAGAATCCATATGAGTAAAAACGTTATGGAAGGCACTTCTGCTTCCGGTTGAAAGCACTAAATGGATGGA
>NC_084757.1:4880315-4896814 GCF_033978785.1 Entelurus aequoreus | reverse complement strand
GAATGCCCCACAACAATCAGAATCAGAATCAGAATCAGCTTTATTGTCATTACGCAGGGTAACGAGATTGAGACCATTCCATACAGTGCGATAAAACAAGTGTACACTCTATACAGAGGGTGAAATGAATATGTACATGAATATCTACATGAAACAGGGTGGTTGGTGGAATGGGTTATTGCACCGAAGAGAAGGCAACAAGAAGATAGAGAAACAGAAGGAGCTTATTGACTATGGCGTGGGCTACAATGGCGCACCAATTTTCGGGACATATGCAGATCGCCAAATACACATCAGCAGGAACCAATAAGTAAGAAAAGTTGGTTTTGCATAATGATGCACTAAAAGGTGCAATTTTGGGGTCCTTTATACACACACCGTAATAACACCCGTATGTTGAAGCACAGTACGTCTGACTATGTTAGCCATAAAGTCCGTCCAGCGGTGTGGCTTCGTAGATGATCAAAGTCGTACCAAAACATTTTAAAAGACTTTTGAGCGCCCTGCGTAATGTTCTATATTCTCAATAAAACATCGACGTTTTGGTGTTGCTTGCTTCATTTATTGAACAGGCGTCAGTCACCTGCAGTCCACATGTATATCTTATGTGTGTGTGCCATCTACTGGTCACACTTATCATCACACCGTGTTCCAAATAAAATTGCCTTCACAACCAGAATTAACACGTACATTAGGCGCACCGGGTTATAAGGCGCACTGTTTATTTTTGAAAAAATGCGCTCTATATTCCGAAAAATACAGTATATTTGAAAAGTGGACACTAGTGCTTCTTCGACAAACACCACTCCTTAGCATTAAAGCTCCAGACACAAAAAAATTGTGTTCGACTAAAATGTCTTTTAAACCGTGTAAATTCAAGCTTCAAGGCTAGATTTTGGCCGACAAATGTCCAATACATTATTGCGGCAAACCTTAGACCAGGGCTATTCGACTACATCATGAAGAGGGCCACAGTTTCAAGAGCCCAAGGGCTCAGGGGCCGGACATCGAAATGTGTATGTTTCGTCAGAAAGGTTATATTTCTTTGAGACTGCTTACTTAATTTCAAAGTAAACACATCGGCTTTCACACCGCACTGTCAATAAATTCATTATTCTGCCCTCCCTACTCATTTCCAGCGTGTGCAGATAGTTAACAGTAAAAAGGAAAAGAAACTGTAGTATTTGAATATTGATGTTCCTTCTTTTGAATTACTTTCCTTGCTTAGTTTTATTTCTTTACACTTCCTCCCTTATTTAGGTTTGTAAGGCTGAAAATGTAAACATCAAATAAACGTAACAGAAGTACAACGTCCATTGTGTATCTTACATGAATACTGGCCACTGTGTATTTTACATACGGTAAATAAAATAGGTTTAGTGTTAATATATTCACACAGACTACAAATGCTTACACATATAGACATTATACAACATTCACACACCAAACATTGCACACACTGTATGCAACCTAAGGCGTAGCATTGTCGCCCTCTACTGGTCAAATTTAAGTTCAAGGTTTGTTTGTTACCCCAGGGAAGAATAGTCTCCACTGCGGTGTAGATTAATGGGAATCCTTAATAAACTAAACTAAACTCTCAGACAAAAACAACACAAATACAAAAGTCAAAACAACCTAAATATATTTATACTATACCGCCTCTAAAAAGTACCAGTCCCCCACCCTCCGCCCACCCAGTCGTCGTCACGTCACAACATTGTTGGTTTTACGAGCAGATGAGCATGTGCACAATCAGAGAGTACTTACAAGCAGACACAGTGTGTAGACAGAAAAGGGAGAACGGGCGCATTTTGGCTTAAAAACTAACGATAAAGGTGAAGTTATAACACTGAAACGGAAGAGGTGCTTTAAGACATGGGAAACTAGCTAGCGGATAAAGTCCAGCCGCAGCCGGTAGTGTTTTAGCTATTTCTAAATCACTAATCCTCGCCTCCATGGCGACAAATAAAGTAAGTTTCTTACAAGTATCGTCCCTGCAGGACGAGGAATAGCTAAACATGCTTCACTACACGCCATAGGAGGATACAATAGCTCACCGGCGTCACAATGTAAACAAATGCCATTGGCGGATCTTGTAAGAAACTCACGTTATTTGTCGCCATGGAGACGAGGATTAGTGATTTGGAAGTAGCTAAAACGCTGCCGAATGCGAATGGATGTTTGCTGCTAGCGAGCTAGCCATGTCTTAATCTTTATCGTCAGTTTTTCGGCCAAAATGCGTTCATTCTCCCTTGCTTGCAAGTACTCGGTGATCGTGCGCTGCCGAACACGCTCCTCTGCTGGTCAAACCAGCAATGTCACGACGTGACGGCGCGCACGCCCGTTAAAAAGATGAATAAAATTGCGAACCGGTACTTTTCAAACAGAGTATAGCACCGTTTTGTTTTATTCATTAGTACCGCGATGCCATACTAGTACACTGCAAAAAGTCAGTGTTCAAAAACAAGAAAAATACAAAAATTAGGGGTACTTTACTTGAACTAAGCAAAATTATCTGCCTATAGAACAAGAACATGTGGCTTGTCAAGACTTTCCAAAACAAGTACAATTAGCTAACCTCAATGAACCCCAAAATACCTTAAAATAAGTATATTCTCACTAATAACAAGTGCACTTTTTTTGGTAAAAAAAAAAAAAAAGTTAAAGTTAAACTACCAATGATTGTCACACGCACACACTAGGTGTGGTGAAATGTGTCCTCTGCATTTGACCCATCCCCTTGTTCACCCCCTGGGAGGTGAGGGGAGCAGTGGGCAGCAGCTGTGGCCGCACCCGGGAATCATTTTTGGTGATTTAACCCCCAATTCCAACCATTGATGCTGAGTGCCAAGCAGGGAGGTAATGGCTCCCATTTTTATCGTCTTTGGTATGACTCGGCCGGGGTTTGAACTCACAACCTACCCATCTCAGGGCGGACACTCATATAATAATAATAATAATAATAATAGATTTTATTTGTAAAAAGCACTTTACATTGAGTAAACAACCTCAAAGTGCTACAGTGTATTAAAAAAAAAAAAAAAGTCAAGACTTGGACTATGGCGTGGTTTGTTCTCCCGTGGTGCAAATGATCTGGACCAGACATGGCGTGAAGGTGAATACATATTTAATTTTAACACTAAAAAAAAAAAGAATAAACAAAAGGCGCGCACAAGGGCGGAAGTACAAAACTTGGCTATAAAAACAAAAACTCGCACAAAGGCAGAACTATGGACATAAAACAAAACTTGCAAACTATGGCATGAATAAAGAAAACTTACTTGGACGAGAAAAGGGCATGAAAACGAGCAGCATGGATCATAAGGGTGTGTAGAAAGTGTGATGTCGCCAGGCTGACTTCCTGGCAACAATGGGCTTAAATAATACTGACATGATTAGGGAAAATAGGTGAAAACGTGAAACAGGTGCGTGACATGACAGGTGAAAACTAATGGGTTGCTATGGTGACAAAACAACCAAAAGTGCACAAAGAGTCCAAAAACAAAACCGAACATGACTAAAACAAAACATGATCACACAGACATGACAATAAAAAGATAATAAAACATTTAAAAAACAAAAAACTAGAACAGCCAAATAGCTAGAACTAGTATGCATATATCTAAAACAAGTTTTTTTTGTTTTTAAAAAAAAAAAGAAGGGCTTTTAAGCCTTTTTTAAAAGCATCCACAGTCTGTGGTGCCCTCAGGTGGTCAGGGAGAGCGTTCCACAAAATGGGACCCATTACCTCCTTGCTTGGCACTCAGCATCAAAGGTTGGAATTGGGGGTTAAATCACCAAAAAAATATTCCCGGGTGCGGCCACTGCTGCTGCTGCTGCTCACTGCTCCCCTCACCTCCCAGGGGGTGAACAAGGGTGATGGGTCAAACGCAGAGGACACATTTACTTGAACAGAATAGGCTTTTTTAAAAAGAAGGGTTTTTAAGCCTTTTTTTTTTTAAAGCATCCACAGTCTGTGGTGCCCTCAGGTGGTCAGGGAGAGCGTTCCACTGACTGGGAGCGGCGGAGCAGAAACCACTGGGCCACTGAAAAAGAGACCTTTTTGCTTAATATGTTGAAAAATATTCTTAAATTAAGTAAATGTTAGTGCCATTATCTTACTGCAGGGGTCACCAACCTTTTTGAAAGCAAGAGCTACTTCTTGGGTAGTGATTAATGCGAAGGGCTACCAGTTTGATACACACTTAAATAAATTGCCAGAAATAGCCAATTTGCTCAATTTACCTTTAACTCTATGTTATTATTAATAATTAATGATATTTACACTTAATTGAACGGTTTAAAAGAGGAGAAAACACGAAAAAAAATGACAATTAAATTTTGAAACATAGTTTATCTTCAATTTCGACTCTTTAAAATTCAAAATTCAACCGAAAAAAAGAGAAAAACTTAAAAAAAAAGAATTTATGGAACATCATTAGTCATTTTTTCGGATTAAGATAATTTTAGAATTTTGATTAAATAGGTTAAAATCCAATCTACACTTTGTTAGAATATATAACAAATTGGACCAAGCTATATTTCTAACAAAGACAAATCATTATTTCTTCAAGATTGTCCAGAACAAAAATTTTAAAAGAAATTCAAAAGACTTTGAAATAAGATTTAAATTTGATTCTACGGATTTTCTAGATTTGCCAGAAATTTTTTTTTTGCGAAATTTTAGTCATAATAAGTTTGAAGAAATATTTCACAAATATTCTTCGTCGAAAAAACAGAAGCTAAAATGAAGAATTAAATCAAAAAGTATTTATTATTCTTTACAATAAAAAAAATACATTTACTTGAACATTGATTTACATGGTCAGGAAAGAAGAGGAAGGAATTTAAAAGGTAAAAAGGTATATGTGTTTAAAAATCCTAAAATCATTTTTAAGGTTGCATTTTTTCTCTAAAATTGTCTTTCTGAAAGTTATAAGAAGCAAAGTAAAAAAATGAATGAATTTATTTAAACAAGTGAAGACCAAGTCTTTCAAATATTTTCTTGGATTTTCAAATTCTATTTGAGTTTTGTCTCTCTTAGAATTAAAAATGTCGGGCAAAGCGAGACCAGCTTGCTAGTAAATAAATAACATTTAAAAAATAGAGGCAGCTCACTGGTAAGTGCTGCTATTTGAGCTATTTTTAGAACAGGCCGGCGGGCTACTCATCTGGTCCTTACGGGCGTCCTGGTGCCCGCGGGCACCGCGTTACCCTTAAAACAAGTAAAACACTCTAACATCAAATCTGCTTAGTGAGAAGAATGATCTTATCAGACAGAAAATAAGCAAATATCACCCTTATTTGAGATATTTCATCTTACTTAGATTCCAGTTTTGCAGGTATACCGTACAAGCCTAGTACCTAATGAAGTGACCTGCGCTGTCCATTGATAAACCCCAGGTAAATGAACTGAGCCCTTCAGTGCTCGCCGCTCGTACGGACGCCCGATAGCCAGGGACAACCGTGGCGAAGCTTCCCTGCGAGTCTTTCCGTTTCAATTACAGTAAAAAAAAAAGGAGGGGGACACGGCCATAAAGAACTCTGAGAGTGCGTCGTTGGCTAACATCTGGGGTTTTAAAGCAAATGTGCTTCGGAGCGCCAAGTACACGGCTGGCTTTTTCACAGGGCCCGCTCTGTTCCAGCGGTGATTGAACGCCGCATTCGAAAAAAAGGGACTATTTACCCCCTTTCATTTCCTCTGGTGTGCGACGGGAGCGTGTGACTCGCCGTACCCAAACAGGGACTCGCTCTTAACGCGGCATGAAGACCGTGGCGAATTCATATTGATGGGGAATGCGGCCCTCGGAAGCCCTCCCACCCCCCCGCGGCCATGTTTTTTTTGTTTTTTTTCTTCCTTTCCATAAACCACCGGGAACAAGAAGTCAGTCAGCTGACAGGTGCTAACAACACCCGTTGTGGCGTGGTCACACAAAAAAAGCATTCATGAAGTTTGGTTCTTTTATGAATTTATTATGGGTCTACTGAACATCTGCTGGGTCAAAAATATACAAAAAAATGGAGCTGTTTGGCCACAATACCCAGCAATATGTTTGGAGGAGAACAGGTGAGGCCTTTAATCCCAGGAACACTATTCCTACCGTCAAGCATGGTGGTGGTAGTATTATGCTCTGGGCCTGTTTTGCTGCCAATGGAACTGGTGCTTTACAGAGAGTAAACGGGACAATGAAAAAGGAGGATTACCTCCAAATTCTTCAGGACAAGCTAAAATCATCAACCCGGAGGTTGGGTGTTGGGCGCAGTTGGGTGTTCCAACAGGACTATGACCCCCAAACACACGTCAAAAGTGGTAAAAGAGTGGCTAAATCAGGCTACAATTAAGGCTTTAGAATGGCCTTCCCAAAGTCCTGACTTGACAATGCTGAAGAAACAAGTCCATGTCAGGAAACCAACACGTTTAGCTGAACTGCACCAATTTTGTCAAGGGGAGTTGTTAGAATAAATGTATCTAAGCCAACCCTCCCGTTTTTAGCGGGAGAATCCCGGTATTCAGCGCCTCTCCCGACAACCTCCCGGCAGAGATTTTCTCCCGACAAACTCCCGGTATTCAGCCGGAGCTGGAGGCCACGCCCCCTCCAGCTCAATGCGGACCTGAGACTGAGTGGGGGGGACAGCCTGTTCTCACGTCCGCTTTCCCACAATATAAACAGCTTGCCTGACGAATTCAAACGAATGGAGACGATAATTTCAGTTCATCCAGGACAGTTCGAAGGGGAAGGTGTATGTTGCCTGCAAATATGTAGAACAGACTTCCCCATTGAACACGGTGGCCGAAATGATATACTCATCATGAACGGAGAAGTTAAACAGGACAATACTGCCATCTAATGGATAGCCACCGGGTCACTGAAATTCAAGTATTTATTTTATGTAAATAAAATAAATATATATATATATATATATATATATATATATATATATATATATATATATATATATATATATATATATATATATATATATATATATATATATATATATATATATATATATAGCTAGAATTCACTGAAAGTCAAGTATTTCTTTTATGTAAATAAAATAAATATATATATATATATATATATATATATATATATATATATATATATATATATATATATATATATATATATATATATATATATATATATATATATATATATATATATATATATATATATATATACACACCCCCACCCCCGACCAAGCCCCCCACCCCCTACCCCCCACCTCCCAATATTGGAGGTCTCAAGGTTGGCAAGTATGATCTAAGTTATCACAAAAACTTTGTGTTTCAATGAGTTCCCAGCGAGAAGCATAAACATGTCTTTGAACCTACCAAGAAGAAGGCTTGTAAAACTCCACTGGGTAGGGGGGGGGGGGGGCGACATGAAGGTGTTTCTGTTTCTTTCATGTATTGTAATCAACAGAAAGATATTGTCTGACCCAAGAACTACAGAAGCGAAGAGGAAGCAGGACCAGACTCCCCTCCAGGCACCGCTTTTTTGAACACTTCTCCGAACCTCTTTCTTGAACTCTTTTACGACCTCTTTTTTGAACCGACCTTTTCCTTTTGAACTGTTTTGTAATCAAAGGCGATGGCTGCTTACCATCCCGTCCCTTTGGGAGCAGATGTTGCCATGTGGTCAGGGAAGTTTCCAAATAAAAGAAGGAGGCGTGCAATTTTGCCAGAGCCTGCTGAGACACTGCACAAGGATACAGTGTCCAGGCGTCTCTCCTCAAATTGAGCCAAATTGAATTATGTCTCTGTTTAATTCTTTGCTTCTTGTCTTGTTTAATAGATGTCATCAGTGTTTGAACCTGACAGGAGTGGTCAAAAAATTCAAGCAGAAGCTTGTGGATAGCTACCAAAAGCGCCTTATTGCAGTGAGACTTGCCAAAGGACAGGTAAGCCAATATTAAGTAGACCCATAATAAATTCATAACCATTCATAATCATAGCCATTCCTTTTACCACTTTTGACGTGTGTTTGGGGTCATTGTCCTGTCGGAACACCCAACTGCGCCCAAGACCCAACCTCCGGGCTGATGATTTTAGCTTGTCCTGAAGAATTTGTAGGTAATCCCATGTTAGAATAATTATGTATGTATTATCACACAACTTTTATGCTTAAGGGCCGTCGCTATAATTATTATCAATTGTGCTGAAGTGGTATTTTTCTTTGTCTGTGCAAAGCTGGCAATCCAAAAGCTTGCAAGCCAGTCCGGTATCAGTGTCTGTGTCCAGGAACGGCCTGCTGACTGCCGAGACGCAGACAGAGCAGAGACAAGGCCATATCACCAGCGTCAATACATTTGCATTTCTTGTATAATCATATATTGTGTCTAACTGGAGTTGTCGAGATTAACCCCCCTTTCCCTCGGCGGCAGCTTCAGTGATGTAAACAGGGACCTCCCAAATAAATGGAGGACGCACGCAGGCTGGACTTTTAGAACGTAGTTTGGATCTGTAACTAGAATACAGCCCAAAACAAGTGTCTCCTCGTCCCATTTACTCTTTGTAAAGCACCAGTTCCATTGGCAGCAAAACAGGCCCAGAGCATAATACTACCACCACCATGCTTGACGGTAGGTATGGTGTTCCTGGGATTAAAGGCCTCATTTTTTCCTCCTCCAAACATATTGCTCGGGTTTTGTGGCTCAATTGTTGGAATACTTTTGATACAGATTTGCTCACATTTTCAGTAGACCCATAACAAATTCATAAAAGAACCAAACTTCATGAATGTTTTTTGTGCCCAATCACTCTATCACAAAAAAATAAGAATTGTAGAAATGATTGGAAACTCAAGACAGCCATGACATTATGTTCTTTACAAGTGTGCACTGCAAAAACTGAAATCTAAGTAAGATTAAATATTTCAAATAAGGGTGATATTTGTTTATTTTCTGTCTGTTAAGATAATTCTTCTCACTAAGCAGATTTTATGTTAGAGTGTTTTACTTGTTTTAAGTGTTTTGGTCCTCAGTAAGATATTACAGCTTGTTTGCTGAGATTTGATGAGCTATATTGAGTAAAACATGCTTGAAACTAGAATATCAAGTGTTGCAAAGCTGTGTCATCAACACTCACAAGTAGAAAACTACTTTTTTAAAGTAATCATTTCTTATTTCAAGCATGAAAAAAAAAATCATGATTTTTGACACAATTGTGCCTCATAATTAAAACAGATGACAGCCTAATGGACTTTGCTGTTTTATTTTCAATGAAACAATAGAAAACACGTACTCATATAGTAGTACAGTTGGCACAGTGCAGTAAACTGACAGTTAATAGTTAAACATTTAACATTTCAAACAATTTTGAACAGAAATAGTTCATGCATATTCAGATAAATTCTTCAAAATGACAATTAAAAACATTTTGGCCGGGGGCCGGGCTGTATATATATGCGCACTGATTGACTGAAAGAGCACGCACTTGGCGCGATGATGTCATGTTGTCGATGGAAAAATGCATTTTTAGACAATATGATTTGCCTGAGCGGCTAGAAAAACCACGAGAGTAACAAGCGGTTGCCTCGTTGCCTTTCCATTAAGAACAATAAATTAGTTTTTACTTTAAGTAAATGTAATGCCGAGCGCATATCATTATGTCAAGATAATGGCACTAGCATTTACTTCATTTAAAAATATTTTTCAACATATTGAGCAAAAAGGTCTTATATATTTTTTTTCTACCAAGAAAAGTGCACTTGTTATTAGTGAGAATATACTTATTTTAAGGTGTTTTTGTGTTCATTGAAGTTAGCTAATTTAGGGACCGAGTCCCTTTAGGACAGAGGACCCTATTGTATTTCTAGCGTTTTATTATTATACCGCCGCCTCTTTGAGCTGTAATTTGACCCCCTTAACATGCTTCAAAACTCACCAAATTGGACACACACATCAGGACTGGCAAAAATTGCGATCTAATAAAAAAAACCAAACCCCAAAACTCAAAATTGCGCTCTAGCGCCCCCTAGGAAGAAAACACAGACAAAACTGGCTGTAACTCCCAGTAGAATGTCGTAGAGACATGAAACAAAAACCTCTATGTAGGTCTCACTTAGACCTAGATTTCATACACTGACAACCCCCAGCAAAAATCAACAGGAAGTTTGCAATTCCCCCTTCAAAACAAAAGTTGTGTAAAAACAGTCACCTTTTTTCAAACATTATCTCCTCTGAGCGCGTTTGTCGTGTCGGCTTCAAATTAGCACAGGAGAGAGATTGAACCCTTCTGATTAAAAGTTGATGAAAGAGTTTTAATTACTGCTCCGGTTTGGATTTTATGAGCCCTCAAAGTCGGTCCCGTCCATCGCTGCTTGCAGCTTTAATTTAGGGACCGAGTCCCTTTGGGACAGAGGACCCTATTGTATTTCTAGCGTTTTATTATTATACCGCCGCCTCTTTGAGCTGTAATTTGACCCCCTTAACATGCTTCAAAACTCACCAAATTGGACACACACATCAGGACTGGCGAAAATTGCGACCTAATCAAAAAACCAAACCCCAAAACTCAAAATTGCGCTCTAGCGCCCCTAGAAAGAAAACACAGACAAAACTGCCTGTAACTCCCAGTAGGAATGTCGTAGAGACATGAAACAAAAACCTCTATGCAGGTCTCACTTAGACCTAGATTTCATTCACTCACAACCCCCAGCAAAAATCAACAGGAAGTTTGCAATTCCCCCTTCAAAACAAAAGTTGTGTAAAAACAGTCACCTTTTTTCAAACATTATCTCCTCTGAGCGCGTTTGTCGTGTCGGCTCCAAATTAGCACAGGAGAGAGATTGAACCCTTCTGATTAAAAGTTGATGAAAGAGTTTTAATTACTGCTACGGTTTGGATTTTATGAGCCCCCAAAGTCGGTCCCGTCCATCGCTGCTTGCAGCTTTGATTAGGGTCCGCCCTGTACCCTGTATAAAGGACTCCCACAGGGAGTCCTTTGTACAGGTACAAAGGAACATATTGTTATTGTAAGGTTTTATTATTATTCTTTATTATTTTTCCGCAGCTTTGCGCACTACTTTGCCCCCCTTAACATGCTTCAAAACTCACCAAATTTTTTACACACATAGAAAAACTGTGACAGCACACTTTAGTAAAAAAACCAAACCCAAAAATCTAAATGAAATGATAAATAAATGATAAATGGGTTATACTTGCCCAAGGACACAACGGACGTGACTAGGATGGTAGAAGGTGGGGATTGCGCTCTAGCGCCCTCTAGGGAACAAACAAAAACCAACTACCTGTTACTCCCACTAGGAAGGTCATAGAGACATGAAACAAAAACCTGTATGTAGGTCTCACTTACACCTACAATTCATAATGACACATCCTCGGGCAAAAACCAACAGGAAGTTGGCTATTTCCCCTTCAACACAAAAAATGACTAAAAACACTCATTTTTGCCTCTTTGACCTCTAATTTGACCCCTTTAACATACTTTAAAACTCAACAAACTTCTCACACACATCGGGACTGGTGGAAATTGCGATGTAAAAAAAAAAACGAACCCCAAAACACTAGCGCAATTTTTGAATAAAACAGAGACATAACTCCTTCTCAGAGAAAAACACAGACAAAACTGCTTGTAACTTCCGGTAGGAACGTCTTAGAGACATTAAACAAATACCTCTATGTAGGTCTCACCTAGACCTACATTTCTAAGATTGACATCCTTCAGCAAAAATCAACAGGAAGTTTGCTATCCCTCCTTCAAAACAAAATTTTGGTTAAAACCGGTCACCAAACATCAAACATTATCTCCTCCGAGCGCTTTTGTCGTTTCGGCTTCAAACTGCTACAGGAGAGAGATTGAACCCTTCTGATTAAAAGTTGACGACGGCGTTTCATTTAGTGCTACCGTTTTGATTTGACGTGCCTTCAAAGACCCGCAGCACTAAAGTTGCTCCGCTGCTGTTGTTTTAAGATGGCTGCTTAAAAGCAGAAAGCACCAGCGTGAGCACAGAATGCAGAGAAGGTAAGTACACTACACAAAAGTATCTAACTCCCAGTACGAATATCGTAGAGACACGAAAAAACCCCCTCTATGTAGGTCTCACTCAGGACTACCACTGGACAAAAGTATTGGGACACCTAGGACTAGCACCTGCCAAAATGCGGACCCGACCAATGCTGCTTGCAGCTTTAAATTGACTTCTTTTGGAAAGTCTTGACAAGCCAAATTGTCTTGTTCTATTGGTAGATAATTCTGCTTAGTTCAAATAAAATACCCCTCATTTTTGTATTTTTTTTCTTGTTTTTAAACACTGACATTTTGCAGTGTATGTACACTTTTGACCACATGAGTACTTTGGTGTGCGCATTGCACATGTGCTGCATTGTGTGTTTGCCTTGCTGTAGCTGGAGAGGATTTCACGGTGGAGACTGTGCAAACACCAGAATGCATGTCAAATATGATGAGTTTTGATGGCTGTAAAACATACCCACGGTCTGCTCCTCTCTTACTTTCTACAAACAGAGCCCCCCCCCTCACCCCCCTGGAGCTACGTCTGCATCCCGCTGCCATCTTTCCACGCTTGTCGCGCCGCGAGTCCCCCCCCCCTCTGCAAGGCATTGATTATTTTGGCGAAGGGAGAAAGGAGAGAGTTATGATTTCTTTTTGTGTTTCTTGAAGAATGGAAGGGGATATTTTTTGTGAGCGCGGTGCAGCCACATGAAAAATATGAGCTCATTGGGGAAGAAATAAAGATGATGGATTCGCTCTGCAGAACTTCCCCCCCTGCACCCTTCTTTCCGCTCCCCGCGCACGCCATTCGCCGAATTACGCCCCGCCGGAGCGTTGGCGTTAGCTGCATGTGGCTGTGCACTTGTGTTAGCCGGCCGCCGTTTTTAGCGGGGGGTGGCGAGTTTAAAAGCACATGTGCGGGATTGAGCCAGGCTCCAGGGAACCACTTGAGATTGCGGGCAGAGGGACCGATAAGGCAGCGTGGGGCCATCCGTCAGGCCGAATGAAGGCAGTAAAGTCGACTGGAGGGAACCGCGGCGTCGCCCCCGGGATTGGCAGCCGGCCTCTCGGCGGAGACCTGTGACTAACGCACTCGCACACAAAGAGGCGGGCAAATGGCGGGAGAATGGGGGGAAGATGCCAGGATAAATGGAGGTGGAGGTGGATAAAAGTGCAGGTATAATGGACCTCCAGAAGCCTCGTTTCCTCTCTACGTGTTGTCCGTGGCGCTCAGAAAACATCCATCCGGCCGATAGTACGCCGATCCGACTACGGAAATATGTTGACTCACACACGTGGACAGAATCTAACACCTTTTTTCTCACTGCCGTGTGCGCAACTGTGCCAGTTCGCACGTATTGTTGCAGGACAGTGATCAGTCTTGATAGATCACGTTGCGTGTCCTGAATGATTACATTTGCATCTTGTATATATACTGTATGCACAGTCGTGGTCAAACGTTTACATACACTTGTAAAGAACATAATGTCATGGCCGTCTTGAGTTTCCAATCATTTCTTGTCAGGTTCAACCACTGATGACATCTATTAAACAAGACAAGAAGCAAGGAATTAAACAGAGACAGAATTCAATTCAGCTCAATTGAGGAGAAACGCGTGGACACTGTACCCTTCGACGGTGTCGTCCCACGCGCTGACGAAAGATTGTACGCCTCCTCTTTTATTTGGACTTTCCCTGATTACATGGCAACAGCTGTTTCTAAGGGAGGGGGGTCGTAAACAGCCATCGCCTTTGGTTACAAAACAGTTCAAAGAAAAGGTCGTAAAACAGTACAAAGAAAAGGTCCTGCTTCCTCTCCGCTTTGTAGATCTCGGGTAAAGACAAAATCTTCCTGTGGATTACAATACATCAAAGAAACCGACACCCTCATGTCGCTCTCCATCCTACACAGTGGAGTTTTACAAGCATTTTTTCTTGGTACGATCAAAGACAGCTTTTGTGCTGACCTCAATGTAACACAAAGTTTTGTGATAACTTATATACAATTATTCTGACATTTATACAACTCTTATTTTTTTGTGATAGAGTGATTGGAGCACATACTTGTTGGTCACAAAAAACATTCATGAATTTTTGTTTTTTTTAATGAATTTATTATGGGTCTACTGAAAATATGACCAAATATGCTGGGTCAAAAGTATACATACAGCAATGTTAATATTTGCTTACATGTCCGTTGGCAAGTTTCACTGCAATAAGACGCTTTTGGTAGCCATCCACAAGCTTCTGCTTGGATTTTTGACCACTCCTCTTGACAAAATTGGTGCGGTTCAGCTAAACGTGTTGGTTTTCTTACGTGGACTTGTTTCTTCAGCATTGTCCACACGTTTAAGTCAGGACTTTGGGAAGGCCATTCTAAAACCATCATTCTAGCCTGATTTAGCCATTCCTTTACCACTTTTGACGTGTGTTTGGGGGGGTCATTGTCCTGTTGGAACACCCAACCGCGCCCAAGACCCAACCTTCCGGGCTGATGATTTTAGCTTGTCCTGAAGAATTTGGATTTAATCCTCCTTTTTTCACTGTCCCATTTACTCTCTGTAAAGCACCAGTTCCATTGGCAGCAAAACAGGCCCAGAGCATAATACTACCACCACCATGCTTGACGGTAGGGATGGTGTTCCTGGGATTAAAGGCCTCACTTTTTCTCCTCCAAACATATTGCTGGGTATTGTGGCCAAGCAGTTCTTTATGAGTGTATGTAAACTGTATATATGTGTGTATATTGGCGAGCGGGCACGCACAAAGAGGCGGGCAAATAGCGGGAGAATGGGGGGAAGATGCCAGGATAAATGGAGGTGGAGGTGGATAAAAGTGCAGGTATAATGGACCTCCAGAAGCCGTGTTTCCTCTCTACGTGTTGTCCGTGGCGCTCGGAACGCATCCATCAGGCCGATATTACGCCGATCCAAAGGGCGATACATTACCGGCGGCGTCAGGGGGACGATGTGCGGGCGCTGATGGATACCGGCCCTGCTCAAATCTGCTCAACTTTCCCACTTTATGTCTCTTTTTGAATTTATTCCGCAGCAACGCGCCGCATATTTCCTTCTTAATCACACCACCCAGAGGATGGAGACATATTTCCGCAGGAGAAGATAGTGCCGCCACGTTGCTCGCTTATGAAAGCCATATATTACTTAAGCACTTAGGCCCGGCGAGGAGGAGAGATGAAACTACTTTAAGGTGTGTTTATAAGGCCGTATTAGTGTCTCACTAGTGCTGGATGGAGCTTGTTCCATCAATTTGTGCAAAGACTCCATCTTAGCTTGTATAAATCCCACCTCAGGGCTAATATGAATCAGATTTATTTGCCGCGCTCATGTTTATTATTGTGTTTTATGGTTTATATTCCGTGTTAAACGCCATCAGTTGGACTATAGAGCATGTCTGTCTCATCCTTCCAAAGGGGGGAAACATGCTTTATGGAGCCGTGAATGCCAATAAACAGCAACAGCCTGATGCACATCTTTAATGCTTTTTATGCACAATCCACCCTTTTGTTTTTTATGTCAGGTTCCAGGCTTTTGGTGGCCCTGAAGAAGATTTTGTTGTTGGCCCCATTTGAGTCTTTAACATTACTGGCAGTGAAGTGCGGTGAGAGTCCGTGTTAATAAAGGTGGCTCACTTAGGGCCTGATCTGCCAAGGTCCAAATACCACACGCTACACTGCAAAAAGTCGGTGTTCAAAAACGAGAAAAAAAAAAATACAAAAATTAGAGGTGTTTTATTTGAACTAAGCTAAATTATCTGCCGAAAAAACAAGAAAATTTGGCTTGTCAAGACTTTCCAAAACAAGCAAAATTAAAGCTGCAAGCAGCGATGGACGGGACCGACTTTGAGGGCTCATAAAATCCAAACCGGAGCAGTAATTAAAACTCTTTCATCAACTTTTAATCAGAAGGGTTCAATATCTCTCCTGTGCTAATTTGAAGCCGACACGACAAACGCGCTCAGAGGAGATAATTTTTGAAAAAAGGTGACTGTTTTTACTCAACTTTTGTTTTGAAGGGGGAATTGCAAACTTCCTGTTGATTTTTTCTGGGGGTTGTGAGTGAATGAAATCTAGGTCTAAGTGAGACCTGCATAGAGGTTTTTGTTTCATGTCTCTACGACATTCCTACTGGGAGTTACAGGCAGTTTTGTCTGTGTTTTCTTCCTAGTTTTTGGATTAGATTGCAATTTTCGCCATTCCTGATGTGTGTGTCCAATTTGGTGAGTTTTGAAGCATGTTAAGGGGGTCAAATTACAGCTCAAAGAGGAGGCGGAATAATAATAATAAAACGCTAGAAATACAATAGGGTCCTCTGTCCCAAAGGGACTGGGTCCCTAATTAAAGCTGCAAGCAGCGATGGACGGGACCGACTTTGAGGCCTCATAAAATCCAAACCTGAGCAGTAATTAAAACTATTTCATCAACTTTTAATCAGAAGGGTTCAATCCCTCTCCTGTGCTAATTTGAAGCCGACACGACAAACACGCTCAGAGGTGATAATGT
>NC_084757.1:4865058-4875295 GCF_033978785.1 Entelurus aequoreus | reverse complement strand
GTTAGATCCACTATGGACTGGACTCTCACACTATTATGTTAGATCCACTATGGACTGGACTCTCACACTATTATGTTAGATCCACTATGGACTGGACTCTCACACTATTATGTTAGATCCACTATGGACTGGACTCTCACTATTATGTTAGATCCACTATGGACTGGACTCTCACTATTATGTTAGATCCACTATGGACTGGACTCTCACACTATTATGTTAGATCCACTATGGACTGGACTCTCACACTATTATGTTAGATCCACTATGGACTGGACTCTCACACTATTATGTTAGATCCACTATGGACTGGACTCTCACACTATAATGTTAGATCCACTATGGACTGGACTCTCACACTATTATGTTAGATCCACTATGGACTGGACTCTCACTATTATGTTAGATCCACTATGGACTGGACTCTCACACTATTATGTTAGATCCACTATGGACTGTACTCTCACACTATTATGTTAGATCCACTATGGACTGGACTCTCACACTATTATGTTAGATCAACTATGGACTGGACTCTCACACTATTATGTTAGATCCACTATGGACTGGATTCTCACACTATTATGTTAGATCCACTATGGACTGGACTCTCACACTATTATGTTAGATCCACTATGGACTGGACTCTCACACTATTATGTTAGATCCACTATGGACTGGACTCTCACACTATTATGTTAGATCCACTATGGACTGGACTCTCACACTATTATGTTAGATCCACTATGGACTGGACTCTCACTATTATGTTAGATCCACTATGGACTGGACTCTCACTATTATGTTAGATCCACTATGGACTGGACTCTCACACTATTATGTTAGATCCACTATGGACTGGACTCTCACACTATTATGTTAGATCCACTATGGACTGGACTCTCACACTATTATGTTAGATCCACTATGGACTGGACTCTCACACTATAATGTTAGATCCACTATGGACTGGACTCTCACACTATTATGTTAGATCCACTATGGACTGGACTCTCACTATTATGTTAGATCCACTATGGACTGGACTCTCTCACTATTATGTTAGATCCACTATGGACTGGACTCTCACTATTATGTTAGATCCACTATGGACTGGACTCTCTCACTATTATGTTAGATCCACTATGGACTGGACTCTCACACTATTATGTTAGATCAACTATGGACTGGACTCTCACACTATTATGTTAGATCCACTATGGACTGGACCAGGGGTCACCAACCTTTTTGAAACCAAGGGCTACTTCTTGGGTAGTGATTAATGCGAAGGGCTACCAGTTTGATACACACTTAAATAAATTGCCAGAAGTAGCCAATTTGCTCAATTTACCTTTAACTCTGTTATTATTAATAATTAATGATATTTATCTTTGTAGAAACACTGATCATCTTAATGATTTCTCACAATAAATATATATAGAAACAGATAAATATCAATATGCAACACTTTATTTTTATATTTTCCCTAAGTGCACATTTTTCAAATTGAACATTTTCAAATGATCCCTTCTAAGACAGTCTTGTGAAATCACAATATCCCATTTTAACTAGCTAGCCACTAACATTTTTTAACAAATCATGAATTACTTTGCACCATGTTTGTACAAATAATAACTCATGTAAAATACAAAAGTAAACTCTCAAATTTTTAAATCATGTCACACTTTGAACTGGACACCAAATCTGTTATCTGTTTCTTTGTCAGTTAGTGGGAAGCCTGGCATTGCATGCTGTTAACTAGTGTGTTGTACTCTGGTGTGTAACTTGACACTGTAACTCTGAGTGAGTCTTGCAGATGTGCATCAGTGAGGCGTGTTCTGTGTTTGTTATTGATGGAGTTTATGTCAGAAAAGGCTGATTCACAAAGATAAGATTTTTCCTCATTGTTTGCGGAACCTTCTTAATCTTTTGGACATATTTTCACAGCAATCTGGCCTTAAGCTTAATTATGATAAATGTAAAATGTTAAGGATCGGAAATCTAAAGGGAACGTCCTTTCGAATGGAATGCAAAGTGCCTGTTTTGTGGACAGATGGACCAGTTAACATACTTGGTGTTGTTGTCCCAGAAAATCTGGAAGATCTAGGCTCAGTAAATTATGATAATCGACTAAGAAAGCTGGACAAAATTATGCAATTATGGAAAGGGAAATCCCTAACCTTGTATGGTAAAATGTCTATTGCCAACTCGTTAATTATTCCTCAATTTATTTATTAGTTTTTGTCATTACCAGCTCTATCACAAAACTTTTTTAAGATTTATGAGCGGAGGGTCTTCGATTTTGTCTGGAACGGCAAACCAGAAAAGATTAAAAGAAAGGTTTTGTACAAAGAGTATGAATATGGGGGCCTGAAACTTCTCAACCTTGAAGCTATGTGTCTGTCTTTAAAAGCATCAATTGTTCCAAAGATGTATTTAAACATTGAGTGGTACACAAATGTCCTGTTGGACAAAAAACATGTACTGTATAAAAAGAAATTGTATCCTTTTTTACAAGTGATCCCCTCCCAGAGAGTCTGCTGGGAAACATGGCGGGGTTCATAAAGGAAACAATACACTCATAGTGGTGTTTTCAATTTTATGTGCCAGAAAAAAGAGACGATATTTTGCAGCAGTTAATATGGATGAACTCTAATATTGTAGTAGATGGAAAGCCTTTCTTTTGGAAAAATATGTTTGAAAGAGGAATCATTTTTGTAAGAGGAATCATTTTTGTCAATGATATTATCAATGAGAATGGTAAAATTATGAAGTATGATGAATTTAGAGCTATGTATGGTGATGCTTGCTCAAGCTTTTCATTTTATCAACTAACTGGAGTAATTGGGAAAAGATGGAAACAAATAATTAATTATGGAACTACTAAATTATTAGTTTGTAAACCTCTAATAAGAAATTCTAGTTGGCAAAAAGGAACTAAAATAAATAGAAAAATATATAATTTTTATTTAATAAAGAAATCTTTGAAGGCTGCCTCATACAACACAAATGGAAAATGGGAGGACTTTTTTGACTGCCCATTGCCATGGGATGCCATATTCAAAGTAATCTATAAAACCACTATCGATGTGCAAAATCGTTATTTTCAAATTAAAATTATTTATAACTTCTTACCCACAGGGAAAATGTTAAAATTATGGAATATGACAGAGTCAGATGATTGCCGATTTTGTTGTCAGGAGCCTGAATCCACCCTGCATTTGTTTTGGTATTGTCATATTGTGTCTTTGTTTTGGGTGGAAGTTGAAAAAATGTGTTTAAGGATTGGTTTGTTTATGAAGCTTAATGTGGTTTCTGTTATTTTAGGAGAGTTCATTGACAATCATGATTTAGTCAATTTAATTATAGTACTCTGTAAAATGTTTATTTTTAAGGCCAAAAACAGATATTCACTTACTATTACTTTCTTTAAAACATTTATTCAGTATTTTCTAATTTTAGAAAGTTACATGGTTGAAAACGATAATGATGCCAAAAAACATTAAAAAAAAGATGAGAAGTCCTCAAAGGCTTATTTTGAAAGTATAATTATGTTTATAGATTATATGATATCTGTTGTTGTGTTCCCTAATTTGAGTGACCTGGACATAATCTGGACTGTACATAAATGCTTATTTTGAAAATGTAATTTTGTTTATAAATTATATGCAATCTGTTGTGTTCCCTAATTTGTTTCTGTGTACATGAATGAAGGTGTGTGTTGCTGAGTCCGACTTGGACATTATCTGGACTGGGCCTGGTTAAAAAAAACCTTTAAACAAATCTAATTTCATTGACAACCTGGTCTGTTGAAGATAAGGCCCTTTTTTAAAAAATAAAATAAAATAAGATAAATAAATAAAAAACATTTTCTTGGAAAAAAAAGAAAGTAAAACAATATAAAAATAATTACATAAAAAATGGTAATTAATGAAAATGTTAGTGGACCAGCAGCCTATACAATCATGTGTGCTTCAGGGACTGTGTCCCTTGCAGATGTGTTGTCTATGTTGTGGGAACCAGAATATTGGTAGCAGAAAGAAATAACCCCTTTTGTGTGAGTGGGTGTGGATGAGTGTGCATGGGGGAGGTTGTTTGGGTTGATGCACTGATTGAAAGTGTATCTTGTGTTTTTTCTATGTAGATTTAATTTAAAAAAAAAATAATAATAATAATAATAATTATTATTATTATTTTATTTTTTTATTTTTTTAGAACAGGCCTGCGGGCGACTCATCTGGTCCTTACGGGCGACCTGGTGCCCGCGGGCACCGCGTTGGTGACCCCTGGACTGGACTCTCACTATTATGTTAGATCCACTATGAACTGGACTCTCACACTATTATGTTAGATCCACTATGGACTGGACTCTCACTATTATGTTAGATCCACTATGGACTGGACTCTCACACTATTATGTTAGATCCACTATGGACTGGACTCTCACTATTATGTTAGATCCACTATGGACTGGACTCTCACTATTATGTTAGATCCACTATGGACTGGACTTTCACACTATTATGTTAGATCCACTATGGACTGGACTCTCACACTATTATGTTAGATCCACTATGGACTGGACTCTCACTATTATGTTAGATCCACTATGGACTGGACTCTCACACTATTATGTTAGATCCACTATGGACTGGACTCTCACTATTATGTTAGATCCACTATGGACTGGACTCTCACACTATTATGTTAAATAGATGTTTTGGGTGTGGCTCGAGTAAGATTGAAAAAAACAACAACTTCCACACAAAAAGAACATGTTGCCCCCAAAAAGCAGTCACTATGAAAGTTTTTTTTTTTTAGATCAGATTTTTACCAGCTGACTGTTTACACTGCAAGTGCAATGTGATCTTTATCACACTCCAGTGTAAACGCCCACAGGCCCCAATGTGGCCCCAATGTGGCCTCCACTTCACTTGCATGCGCTCTTCGACACAGTGAAAACACAGGAAAGTGACCGGCAGGAAGTCGCTACTACTACAAAATAAAATAAAAGTTGCAACACCTTAAAATATGTGTTTTTTACGTGAAAGTAAATAAAAGTAAATAAAAGTAATATAATGTATGAATGGATGTATATAGTGTAATATATTTGGGAGGGTTGTAATCTTTTTATGGCTGTTAAGTAGATGAGACACGGACATTAGCTTTATTTTTCAACTCAAATGTAAGCAAATATGCCACAGAGTCAATTCCGGTCTTTCAACAATCTTTGGAGTCAAAATATATATATTCATATATTATATCAGTGTTTCCCAAACATTCATTTATTTGTGGCGGCCCGCCACGAAAGAATTTAAAAAAAAATTTTGTGTCCTTTCTAGCTTCTCAGGCAAATTATATAGTTGATGTAAGTGCCAATATCGGCTGTTCAGATTTACTTTACAAAAGAGGATTTTGGAGCTCTTTGTTCAGTGGATCAGGTGTTTGATGAAGCTCTGTGTCTATCTACCACCACTACTGTTTTCTGTTTATTTGTTACTGACTGTGGCAGGACACCTCTGCCTCTGTTTCACTTTATGTTGCTGGTAAATAATATGGTTGTAGTAGTAGGCTAAAGTTAAATTATTTAGTATGCACTAATTAAAGGGGCAGAGCTTTAAGAGACATTTTAGCGTTTATATTTTTATAAGATATATTTTTTGTAAGAACCACAATTAATAAATATATTTCAGTGAATAACTTATTGTTCAAATCTGTATATAAATATGTACATAAAGTGTTGCAATTATATTCTAAAATGGATGGATGGATGGACGTTTAAAACAAAACTGTTATTATTAATTAGTAAGTATACATTTTTTGAGCCTTTATAGAGAAAATCATATCATTGTAGTAAATTATGCAAATTACTCGATGATGTCATGGTGACCACGCCCATAGCCACGCCCCCACCGCCACAGGTATCTTGGCAGTTTATGGGAAACACTGTACGTATAGTCTATTATTTGCGCACTATTGACAAGTGATGTGACGATAATTCGGTCGTCTTAAATAAAAAACGAAACTGGATGTTGTGATCAAAATATCAATTTCCGCAGGCGACTGCATCTTTCCGGCGCATTGGAGTGACGTACAAAGCACAAAGCTGACAAAAAAATGTAGTTGTTCATATTAGATACCATTACTGAATATGGACAATAACTTTTTTTAATATTATGTGATATAATTCCTTGTATGTTTTCTTTTATGAACTGCACTGTTCAGACATGAAAAAGCATATGGGCACAAAAAAAAAAAAGGTAACTGAACATAGCCTTTGTGGACTCACCTCTCTCTTGGAAGACGGCGGGCAGTAGAAGAAGTAATGTGGATTGGAAGGCACAGGTTTGAAGTAGTGGGATACGATCCCCACAAATTTTTCCTGTTGAGGTTGAAGGAGATCACTTTAAGTCTGGGGTGTTCAACATTTGAACAAAAATACAAGTTTGCAGACCATTTTTAAAACAAATCTTACAGACAGTATAAATATCCATGGTGAGGACGGTCACATTTTTTCCCGCTCCCTTCTTCTCCCTGCTTGCTCTCTTTGTTTTGTCCTGTCTACACTTTTTTGAAGCCTCTTTCTTTGCGCTGTCCTCCAAATCTAAACATCAAACATGGATATGACCAGCTGGACTCCCAACTCAATTGACAACATCTTTTCGACGAGGAAAAGAGGTTCTGGGGAGCCCGGCTTCCCTGATGGAACCATTGCTGCGGGATACGTGAGAGATTCCTGGGATAAATGGAGAATCATGTGCCTCTCAGTCCTTTCCATCCATCGAGGACGTGGAAGACATCTACCTATTTGGAACCGTGATCGCGGAGCACCTGCTGATTGGGCTGGGCATTGCTCTGGTGTATCGTCAAATTCGTAAGAAGATGGCAGCCACTCAAGGAGCCCAAAGGCTGTTCGTCGCAATGGAAGGATTGGGCCGGGCTGTGGGATCACAGTCTGCGGCGATTTCTGAACTGAATCGCAAGATTAAGATTAAAGATTAAAGTACCAATGATTGTCACACACACACTAGATGTGGTGAAATTTGTCCTCTGCATTTGTCCCATCCCCTTGGGGAGCAGTGGGCAGCAGTGGATCACATCATGGAAAAGCTGGTTGAAAGGGAAAAACTATTCCCCATGGAATAGAACAGACAAGCCATTGTAATGTCTGTTCACGGAAAAACAAAATCCTAATCTACGATTTGACTTCCGCGAATGGCCTTGTTTTGATAAACATCCCCCCGAGGACACCTCAATGATGGACGCTTTTGACCTCCCCCCCTCCTCAACGACACCTGGAGTCGAACTTTTGCTTGCATGCAGAACGGCCCCAGGCCTATGGACACTACATCAACGCACCCAAGACAATGGGCATATACACCCCCCCACCCCCCCACCCCCAACCCCACGCCTTCACCACCGCTTGATTCCCCATCGGGGTGATGGACGGCTGGCAGCGCTTTATAGCAGCAGTCGACCTCCAGGACCCCAACTCCCCCACCCCTCTGTTGTGAGTTGTCATGATTAAATGTAACATGTTAATGTGTGCATGGCATGGAGGTTTTTTCCCACTCCAGACTAGGCCCCCTTAGGAGCCCAGTCTTGATTGTATTTTTTTACTCATCTTTTTCCCCAGCGCTTTACCTTTTTCCCACCTTTTACGGGGTCGCCACATCAGCGTTCCTGTTCTGTAACCCTGTACACTGTTTGTTTGTCTAATCTTGAACGGGTTTGTGCTGAAAACATAGTTTCGTTGTACTTGTGCATTGACAATAAAGTCCTATCATATTCCTTTTTGCTCTTTTTCCACTACTTTTTATTTTTTTTATTGTATTTTTTGTGTGTTTACTGTCCCACCGAGACCTCACCTGGATGATTTTGTGCACTCCTGGACACATATCACAGGTGGGATGCGTCTGGAGCATCTCCAGGGGGAACACTGGGAGCCTGGACGTCTTGGTTACAGGAGCTGGTTCAACTTCACTGGCATCTTCCATCTCAAAACTAACCAAAAACATCCCAAATAAGACCCTGAATGGCACATGGACTATCACTGCTCCTTGGTCTCACCTGGACATGGAGGCCACAGCAGACTTGACATCGGGTTTTTCCTCCTCCACCTCTCCAATGGTGAAGGTAGCAGACCTCTCCGTGGGTTTGGGATGTTGCGGCGGAGACCGGCCGTTCTCCCTGAAGACCCTGATGTGTCCGCAGAGGGTCTGCAGGAAAGAGGTGATGTCCATCTCCTGCAGGGATTCTTCGCAGTAGTCCATGGCCATCAGGACGTCTTGGGAGCTGATGCTGTAGGACTGCTGCAGGCTCCGGTAGACTCCTGAAAGCCACCGAGAAAGACTTAGGAAGCTAAATAAGAACTGATTTCAGTGCTTTAATAGGCAGAAACCTCATTTAGAAGAACTGACATGAGGCAAACATTTAGTGCCACGGTTTCTGCAATCTAATTTTTTATTTTTTTTTGCAACTTTAAACACATTAAATGCCCAAATCACATTGCAGCTCGTTATTATTTAAAGTCAAAAGCTTACAATTGGCAATGATAATGTTGGATGGTTGGAAATTAAGCACCAATGCAATCATAATATATAATATTAATGCAAAGAACCCTTTCAAAGTCAATAAACATATTTTTCCTTACTGTAGCATGTTTTATCATTGTAATTGGAAGGTCAATACCATACATATCCGAAATTACTATTTGTTAGCAAAAAATTGCAGTGTAGATTTATCCTCAGTTGGAAAAACTGTGTCAGATGGTTTGTTTTGTTGTCTTTTTTGTTGCCAATGCCAAAAATAAAATGGACTCTCAATATTTGTTAGCAAAAATTGCAGTTCCAATAATATTGAACATCTTAAAGTGCAGATTTATCAACAGTTGCGAAACCTGTGTTGGGTGGTTTGTTTTGTTGCCAATGCCAAAAATAAAATGGACTCAATATTTGTCAGCAAAAATTGCACTTCAATAAATATTGAACATTTTGAAGCGCAGATTTTTCCCCAGTTGGAAAAACTGTGTCAAATGGTTTGATTTGTTGTCTTTTTGTTGCCAATGTCAAAATAAAATGGACTCTCATTATTTGTTAGCAAAAATTGAACTTAAATACATTTTTAACATCTTGAAGTGCAGATTTTTCCCCAGTTGGAAAAACTGTGTTGGGTGGTTTGTTTTGTTGCCAATGCCAAAAATAAAATGGACTCAATATTTGTAGGTAAAAATTGCACTTCAATAAATATTCAACATCTTGAAGCGCAGATTTTTCCCCAGTAGGAAAAACTGTGTCAAATGGCTTGTTTTGTTGTCTTTTTGTTGACAATGTCAAAATAAAATGGACTCTCAATATTTGTTAGCAAAAATTGCACTTCAATAAATACTGAACATCTTTAAGCACAGATTTTTCCCCAGTTGGAAAAACTGTGTCCAATGGTTTGTTTTGTTGTCTTTTTGTTGCCAATGCCAAAATAACATGGACTCTCATTATTTGTTAGCAAAAATTGCACTTAAATAAATTTTTAACATCTTGAAGTGCAGATTTTTCCCCAGTTAGAAAAACTGTCGGGTGGTTGTCTTTTTTGTTACCAATGCCAAAATTAAAATGGACTCAATATTTTTAGCAAAAATTGCAGTTCAATAATATTGAACATCTTGAATTGAAGATTTATCACCAGTTGGAAAAAACTGTTGGGTGGTTTGTTTTGTTGCCAATGCCAAAAAACAAATGGACTCAATATTTGTCAGCAAAAATTGCACTTCAATAAATATTGAACATTTTGAAGCGCAGATTTTTCCCCAGTTGGAAAAACTGTGTCAAATGGTTTGTTTTGTTGTCTTTTTGTTGCCGATGTCAAAATAAAATGGACTCTCATTATTTGTTAGCAAAAATTGAACTTAAATAAATTTTTAACATCTTGAAGTGCAGATTTTCCCCCAGTTGGAAAAACTGTGTTGGGTGGTTTGTTTTGTTGCCAATGCCAAAAATAAAATGGACTCAATATTTGTAGGTAAAAATTGCACTTCAATAAATATTGAACATCTTGAAGCGCAGATTTTTCCCCAGTAGGAAACACTGTGTCAGATGGTTTGTTTTGTTGTCTTTTTTGTTGCCAATGCCAAAAATAAAATGGACTCTCAATATTTGTTAGCAAAAATTGCACTTCAATAAATACTGAACATCTTGAAGCACAGATTTTTCCCCAGTTGGAAAAACTGTGTCCAATGGTTTGT
>NC_084757.1:4835058-4857558 GCF_033978785.1 Entelurus aequoreus | reverse complement strand
TAAGATGAAATATGTCAAATAAGGGTGATATTTGCTTATTTTCTGTCTGATAAGATAATTCTTCTCACTAAGCAGATTTTATGTTAGAGTGTTTTACTTGTTTTAAGGGTTTTGCTCCTAAATGATCTCAGTAAGATATTACAGCTTGTTGCTGAGATTTGATGACCTATATTGAGTAAAACATGCTTGAAACTAGAATATCAACTGTTGCAAAGTTGTGTCATCAACACTCACTAGTATAAAACTACTTTTTTAAAGTCATCATTTCTTATTTCAAGCATGAAATAAAAAATCATGACTTTGACACAATTGTGTCTCAATAATTAAAACAGATGACAGCCAAATGGACTTCGCTGTTTTATTTTCAATGAAACAATAGAAAATACGTACTCATATAGTTATAGAGTTAATATTTAAACATTTAACAAATGACATTTCAAACAATTTTGAACAGAAATAGTTCATGCACATTCAGATAAATTCTTCAAAATTACAATAAAAATAAAATTGGAGCGCATATCATTATGTCAAGATAATGGCACTAGCATTTACTTCAAGGCCTACTGAAAGCCACTACTACCGACCACGCAGTCTGATAGTTTATATATCAATGATGAAATCTTAACATTATAACACATGCCAATACGGCCGGGTTAACTTATAAAGTGACATTTTAAATTTGCCGCTAAACTTCCGGTTCGAAACGCCTCTGAGGATGACGTATGCGCGTGACGTAGCCCGGCGAACACGGGTATGCCTTCCACATTGAAGCCGATACGAAAAAGCTCTGTTTTCATTTCATAATTCCACAGTATTCTGGACATCTGTGTTCGTGAATCTGTTTCAATCATGTTCATTGCATTATGGAGAAGGAAGCCAAGCAAGCAAAGAAGAAAGTTGTCGGTGCGAAATGGACGTATTTTTCGAACGTAGTCAGCCACAACAGTACACAGCCGGCGCTTCTTTGTTTACATTCCCGAAAGATGCAGTCAAGATGGAAGAACTCGGATAACAGAGACTCTAACCAGGAGGACTTTTGATTTGGATACACAGACGCCTGTAGAGAACTGGGACAACACAGACTCTTACCAGGATTACTTTGATTTGGATGACAAAGACGCAGACGTGCTACTGTGAGTATGCAGCTTTGGCTTTTTTTTGCGTATGTACGTAACTTTTTTAAAATATATAAGCTTTATGAACCTTGGGTTAGGTGAACGGTCTTTTGGGCTGAGTGATTGTGTGTGTTGATCATGTGTTTGAATTGTATTGGCGTGTTCTATGGAGCTAGGAGCTAGCAGAGGAGCTAGGAGCTAGCATAACACGTACCGTACCGTACGTGCGCGTCACGTACGTAACTTTTTAAAAATATATAAGCTTTATGAACCTTGGGTTAGGTGAACGGTCTTTTGGGCTGAGTGATTGTGTGTGTTGATCAGGTGTTTGAATTGTATTGGCGTGTTCTATGGAGCTAGGAGCTAGCAGAGGAGCTAGGAGCTAGCATAACAAACACGCAGGTGTTATTATGCAGGATTAATTTGTGGCATATTAAATATAAGCCTGGTTGTGTTGTGGCTAATAGAGTATATATATGTCTTGTGTTTATTTACTGTTGTAGTCATTCCCAGCTGAATATCAGGTACCGTGAGTATGCAGCCTTGGCTGCTAAACATTCGATAACTTGACCGTATATGCGCGTCACGTACGTAACTTTTTAAAAATATATAAGCTTTATGAACCTTGGGTTAGGTAAACGGTCTTTTGGGCTGAGTGATTGTGTGTGTTGATCAGGTGTTTGAATTGTATTGGCGTGTTCTATGGAGCTAGGAGCTAGCAGAGGAGCTAGGAGCTAGCATAACAAACACGCAGGTGTTTTTATGCAGGATTCATTTGTGGCATATTAAATATAAGCCTGGTTGTGTTGTGGCTAATAGAGTATATATATGTCTTGTGTTTATTTACTGTTGTAGTCATTCCCAGCTGAATATCAGGTCACCCCCGCCTCTCACAGCATCTTCCCTATCTGAATAGCTTCAACTCCCCACTAGTCCTTCACTTGCACTTTACTCATCCACAAATCTTTCATCCTCGCTCAAATTAATGGGGAAATTGTCGCTTTCTCGGTCCGAATCTCTCTCACTTCATGCGGCCATCATTGTAAACAATAGGGAACTTTGCGTATATGTTCAACTGACTACGTCACGCTACTTCCGGTAGGTGCAAGCCTTTTTTTTATCAGATACCAAAAGTTGCGATCTTTATCGTCGTTGTTCTATACTAAATCCTTTCAGCAAAAATATGGCAATATCGCGAAATGATCAAGTATGACACATAGAATAGATCTGCTATCCCCGTTTAAATAAAAAAAATTCATTTCAGTAGGCCTTTAATTTAACAATATTTTTCAACATATTGAGAAAAAAAGGTCTTATATTTGTTTTTTCTATCAAGAAAAGTGCACTTGTTATTAGTGAGAATATACTTATTTTAAGCTATTTTTGGGTTCATTGAGGTTAGCTAATTTTATTTGTTTTGGAAAGTCTTGACAAGCCAAATTTTGTTGTTCTATTGGCAGATAATTTTGCTTAGTTCAAATAAAATGCCCCTAACTTTTGTATTTTTTTGTTTTTGAACACTGACTTTTTGCGGTGCAAGCTCTCTGCTTGCTCTTTCAAACGTGAAATACCCCTTGAAAATAAGACTCTGTTTTTCGGACATGTACCTCAGGACTGGCTGAAGAAAGATAAACACTTGATGAATATCCTACTGGTGGCCTGTAAAAAGACTATTACTAGGAAATGGATATCCCTGGAGAGCCCAACTTTGAAGCAATGGATGGAATTCACAATGGACATATATAAAATGGAGAAGATAACTGCCTTTACTAATTATAAATTGGAGAAATTTACTTCATACTGGGAAAACTGGGTCAATTATGTCACGCCCCATAAGCCTGACTTTAATTTCTCGAATTAGTGATTGCACTACTTTAAAAAAAAAAAGATTACTCCCTATATGTGTACATATATATATCTGTTTATATTATTTTATTCTATTTCTGATTATTATTATTAATAATGTATTATTATTTATTTTTTCTTTATTTAATTGATGTATTTGCAAATACTACTTTGTTTTTCTGCTGTTTCTTTCTTTTTTTATATGGGGGAGGGCGGGGGGTGGTATGGTTGGGATATAAACAAAAAAAATATATTTTGACATTTAGGGCAGACAACATATATGATGTATGTGAATATGATGTAATGGATAGGAATGTCTGATGCTGGATGTCAATTAAAAAAAAAAGAAAAGAAAAAAAATAGACCACCAAGAGGTGACTTTGGTCACTTGATTGACATTCACGGCACCCGAGGGTCTTGTGAGATGACGCCGACTGCTGCCACATCATTATTAAGAAAAAAACGACCGACAGGAAGGCGAGAAACACTTTTTATTTCAACAGACTCTCGCGATTAAAAATGGCACAACTATGTACGCCGTGGTTTCTCAGTCCTGATCAAAATGACTATGTGTCGCTGTTAGAATAATTATGTATATATTATCACACAACTTTTATGCTTAAGGGCCGTGGCTATAATTATTGTCAATTGTGCTGAAGTGGTGTTTTTCTTTGTCTGAGCAAAGCTGGCAATCCAGAAGATTGCAAGCCAGTCTGGTATCAGTGTTTGTGTCCAGGAACGCCCTGCTGACTGCCAAGGCCGAACACCGCCGTGACGCAGACAGAGCAGAGACAAGGCGATATCACCAGCGTCAACACATTTGCATTTTTGTATAATCAAATATTGTGTCTAACTGGAGTTGTCGAGATTACCCCCTTCCCTCAGCGACAGCTTCAGTGCTGATATCGTAGCGGATTAATATCAGTACCGGGGCAGTACTCAAGGCTGCATAATCAGTATTGTATCGGACTTCTTTTCACTGGCGATTGAGAGCGGTATAAATCTTGACTGACCTGAGCTCGGTGTTCCAGGCTGGGTTTCCAACACCCGGCAATCCCAGCTCTCGCGGTCCAGGACCAGAGAGTCAGCGGGCCCAGGCTGGCCCTCGGAGCGCGGGGAGAGCAGCGGCGACCTGGCGCTGAAGTGACCGCTGCTGGAGCTCCTTCTCAACTTAATGGCCAGACCGAAGCTGGACTCGGTGGAACCCGACAGCGAGTCCGCCTGTGACTTGTTGCTGGGCGTCAGAGTGTCCTCGTCCTGCGTGCTGACGTTACTCAAAGGGTCAACTTCCAACAGCGACGACATCAGCATCAGGACATCTGTCAAAATGTATTTCTTAAAAAAAAACCCATTGGACAGTTTCGCTGGTCTAGAAGCGGTCCTACCTGTGAAGGTGGCCGGCAGGAAGGTGAGCAGGATCTGCTGGGAGCTGACGTGCTTGGCGTAGCACCTCCACTGGGGCGCCGAGCAGTCCCTCCCCCCCAGCGGAGGCTCCTCGTCCACCAGGTCTGCGTTGGTGAAACTCTGCCGGTCACAAACGCGGACGTGAGCCGCCAGAGAGAACCGACACCGTTCCAAAGTACGGAAAAGGTTTACCTGTAAAGTGCTGGTGGATCCCATCATCTCTCGACTGCTGCCAGGGGTGTGGAAGGCCGACATCACTTCCTGTCTGTCAGGAAGCTTCACAAACTCTTCTGATGAGAACAAAAACCAACAGTGTGAGATCCACAGGACCTTGGTGACGTACTAAGGGTGGGCGATACTGCAAATGTTGGTGCCGATACGATATCAAGTATATGTTCAGTGGAACATTTGTTTACAAACTCCTTGTGAACTTTTCAGTTTACGAAACGTTAGACCAGGGGTCACCAACCTTTTTGAAAGCAAGAGCTACTTCTTGGGTAGTGATTAATGTGAAGGGCTACCAGTTTGATACACACTTAAATAAATTGCCAGAAATAGCCAATTTGCTCAATTTACCTGTAACTCTACGTTATTATTAATAATTAATGATATTTACACTTAATTGAACGGTTTAAAAGAGGAGAAAACACGAAAAAAATAACAATTAAATTCTGAAACATAGTTTATCTTCAATTTCGACTCTTTAAAATTCAAAATTCAGCCAAAAAAAAGAAGAGAAAAACTTTAAAAAAGAATTTATGGAACATCATTAGTAATTTTTCCTGATTAAGATTAATTTTACAATTTTGATGACATGTTTTAAATAGGTTTAAAATCCAATCTACACTTTGTTAGAATATATAACAAATTGGACCAAGCTATATTTCTAACAAAGACAAATCATTATTTCTTCCAGATTTTCCAGAACAAAAATTTTAAAAGAAATTCAAAAGACTTTGAAATACGATTTAAATTTGATTCTACAGATTTTCTAGATTTGCCAGAATAATTTTTTTGAATTTTAATCATAATAAGTTTGAAGAAATATTTCACAAAAATCCTTCGTCGAAAAAACAGAAGCTAAAATGAAGAATCAAATTCAAATGTATTTATTATTCTTTACAATAAAAAAAAAAAAATTTACTTGAACATTGATTGAAATTGTCAGGAAAGAAGAGGAAGGAATTTAAAAGGTAAAAATGTATATGTGTTTAAAAATCCTAAAATCATTTTTAAGGTTGTATTTTTTCTCTAAAATTGTCTTTCTGAAAGTTATAAGAAGCAAAGTAAAAAAATTAATGAATTTATTTAAACAAGTGAAGACCAAGTCTTTAAAATATTTTCTAGGATTTTCAAATTCTATTTGAGTTTTGTCTCTCTTAGAATTAAAAATGTCGGGCAAAGCGAGACCAGCTTGCTAGTAAATAAATACAATTTAAAAAATAGAGGCAGCTCACTGGTAAGTGCTGCTATTTGAGCTATTTTTAGAACAGGCCAGCGGGCTACTCATCTGGTCCTTACGGGCTACCTGGTGCCCGCGGGCACCGCGTTGGTGACCCCTGCTTTAGATTATGCCAACTATGCTTCATTCATTCATTCATTCACCCATTCATTCAGCCATTTTGGAGAGGCCGAACCCCCTACGCCAGACCTGGGCAGAACATGGCCCATTAAGATTTTCAATCCGGCCCGCTGGACGCTCTACATAACTTTTTTAGACCTTTAACATCAAAAGTGTATTTGCCATTATGATGTGCAGTGACCGTACGTCTTGAAATATAGAAAGTATTTCAATTAGAGATGTCCGATAATATCGGCCGATAAATGCTTAAAATGTACTACCGAAAATTATCGGTTTCAAAAAGTAAAATTAATGACTTTTTAAAACGCCGCTGTACGTAGCGGTACATATCCGGTAAAACACGGACGTAGGGAGCAGTACAGAGCAGTTGCGTCTCCCAGTCAGCAGCCCCCCCCTCCCCCACACACAACACAGGAGTTGCAGCATGAGAGGTTTACTGGCGACGCTTGATGACCTCATCAAACCGCCGCGAGCGGAGCATAACAACAACAAGAGTGTGTTGTTGCCGGTGCCGTAGCCGTGGCTAACAAGCGAGCTCGCTCGGTGACTGACTAACGACACCGTGTCTATGGTTTGGGATTATTTTAAAGCAGGGGTCACCAACGCGGTGCCCGCGGGCACCAGGTAGCCCGTAAGGACCAGATGAGTAGCCCGCGGGCCTTTTCTAAAAATAGCTCAAATAGCAGCACTTACCAGTGAGCTGCCTCTATTTTTGAAATGGTATTTATTTACTAGCAAGCTGGTCTCGCTTTGCTCGACATTTTTAATTCTAAGAGAGACAAAACTCAAATAGAATTTGAAAATCCAAGAAAATATTTTAAAGACTTGGTCTTCACTAACTGACAAAGAAACAGATAACAGATTTGGTGTCCAGTTCAAAGTGTGACATGATTTATTTAAAAATTTGAGAGTTGACTTTTGTATTTTATATGAGTTATTATTTGTACAAACATGGTGCAAAGTAATTCATGATTTGTTAAAAAATGTTAGTGGCTAGCTAGTTAAAATGGGATATTGTGATTTCACAAGACTGTCTTAGAAGTGATCATTTGAAAATGTTCAATTTGAATAATGTGCACTTAGAGAAAATATAAAAATAAAGTGTTGCATATTGATATTTATCTGTTTCTGTATGTATTTATTTATTGTGAGAAATCATTAAGATGATCAGTGTTTCCACAAAGATAAATATCATTAATTATTAATAACAACATAGAGTTAAAGGTAAATTGAGCAAATTGGCTATTTCTGGCAATTTATTTAAGTGTGTATCAAACCGGTAGCCCTTCGCATTAATCACTACCCAAGAAGTAGCTCTTGCTTTCAAAAAGGTTGGTGACCCCTGTTTCAAAGTGTGTCTGATGGATAGAAAGCTGGCAATTTGCAATGACTGCAAAAAGTTGGTTATGCGAGGAGGAACCAAGACGTCTTCCTTTAATACGAGCAATTTGATCTCCCACCTCTTCAAGATTCATAAGGAGATACACCATGAATATAAGCGGAAGATGGATGTGAGCCCAGTTTATAATTCCCTGTTATACAGTATGCCAGGCAGTCTTGCACTAAATGAGGACTATGTTATTGTGTACTTTATTACTCTAGTATACTCTGGACCAGACCTGGGCATTCTGCGGCCCGCGGGCCGCATCCGGCCCTTTGTGCGTCCCTGTCCGGCCCGCGTGAGGCCAATTATAAATTACAAAATACATTTTAAAAAGTATATATGTCGAGTGTGCAATACAACGGTGCTGCTTTTGTTTTGAAAATCGTTATTTGTATTACTTCCGTGTGGACGTATGCGTGTGCGTGATTGCGAGTGAATGTGAACAGCTGCAATCACAAATGACAAAATAAAGTTGAAAAAACATCTATGTCGTGCGCGCAATACAACTGTGCTGCTTTTATTTTGAAAAGTATTATTTATGGGCGTGTGTAACCTGCGAGTGAAGGTGCACATGCAGCGACAAGCGATGCACGGTTTACACCCGAGACGCTAAAAAGAGAAAAGTTGATGAGGAATGGCGTGTTTTCAACAAGACATGGACTGCCAAGCAACGTTCCCTCTAAGGTGCGCGCCTGCGCAATTGCGCACTGCTCAAGCGTCCGCTGCGCGCAGCAAATATATGCCGCGCACCAAATCAAATCCCATCTGAATTCTAAACAAAATAAACATATTTATTCTATGTAATTTTGCAATGCAACTTTGAGTGACAGTGACAACAAGCGGCCCTAACGGTGTTCGTCAACACCGTTCAATTGAACACCGTTCAATTATTGTAACGTCTATGGAGATGCTTCGAGGACAAGAATTATATCCATCACTTTATTGAGCAAAACTGTTTATATTCGGACATAACCACACCAAAAACATGAGTTTTCACACTTCTATCTGGAAAAACTAGTCATTTTCTGCCGTACAAACCAGGCCAAAAGCAACTTGTCATCTGTCACCAACACGCATAGCACTAAACCACTGGTGCGTTTATGGCCACACAAAAAGTCGGACAACTCAAACACCACACAAAGTTACACTATGACTCCTCAGTCATACGTGTGCTTATTTTACTGTCATTTATTATTAATGTTAATTTATTTATATTAGTCATGGAATGCTGTTACACACACTATGTTGAAGTATTACTATTATTATTAATTATTATTATTATTATTATTTATCTTACGGTATATATCAAATTAATTGAAATATTATCGATGTGGCCCTCCAGCAGTGCTCGGGTTGCTCATGCGGCCCCCGGTAGAAATTAATTGCCCACCCCTGATGTAGAGACATTTTACTTTGAAAGTACGGATGTCCGATAATGGCTTTTTGCCGATATCCGATATTGTCCAACTCTTTAATTACCGATACCGATATCAACCGATACCGATATATACAGTTGTGGAATTAACACATTATTATGCCTAATTTGGACAACCAGGTATGGTGAAGATAATGTCCTTTTTTTTTTTTAAATTAATAAAATAAAATAAGATAAATTAATTAAAAACATTTTCTTGAATAAAAAAGAAAGTACAACAATATAAAAACAGTTACATAGAAACTAGTAATGAATGAAAATGAGTAAAATTAAGTGTTAAAGGTTAGTACTATTAGTGGAGCAGCAGCACGCACAATCATGTGTGCTTACGGACTGTATCCCTTGCAGACTGTATTGATATATATTGATATATAATGTAGGAAGCAGAATATTAATAACAGAAAGAAACAACCCTTTTGTGTGAATGAGTGTGAATGGGGGAGGGAGGTTTTTTGGGTTGGTGCACTAATTGTAAGTGTATCTTGTGTTTTTTATGTGGATTTAATTAAAAAAAAATAAAATAAAATAAAAAAAAAACGATACCGATAATAAAAAAAACAATACCGATCATTTCCGATATTACATTTTAAAGCATTTATCGGCCGATATTATCGGACATCTCTATTTGAAAGGGTCACTTTTAGCTTTTTTGTGTGTTGCGCTTGCTACACTGCAAAAAGTGAAATCTAAGTAAGATGAAATATCTCAAATAAGGGGGATTTTTGCTTATTTTCTGTCTGATAAGATCATTCTTCTCACTGAGCAGATTTTATGTTAGAGTGTTTTACTTGTTTTACGAATTTTGGTCCTAAATGATCTCAGTAAGATATTAGACTTAGACTTCCTTTTTATTGTCATTCAAATTTGAACTTTACAGCACAGTTTACAGCTTGTTGCTGAGAGTTGATGACCTATAGTCAAAGTCAAAGTCAAAGTCAGCTTTATTGTCAAACAACTGTTTGTACAGGACATACAGGTGGACGAAATTGCGTTCCTCTCACATCCACGGTGTCTATAAATATAAAGTGTAGAAGAAAAATAAAAAAGACAACAATTTAAACAGTCGCATGAGGAGGGGGAAAAATATACAGGGGAAGAAGATATTACCAGAATATCTATAATATCTATCTAAGTATTCAGATGGGAGTGCAAAGTGCAATGTAAACAGTGTAAACAGTTAAAACAGTTAGCAGCATTTTGAGTCCGGAGTAAAGTGGCTAAGTGATAGATGGTGTGTGTGTGTGTGTGTGTGTGTGTGTGTGTGTGTGTGTGTGTGTGTGTGTGTGTGTGTGTGTGTGTGTGTGTGTGTGGGTGAGTGGGGGGGGGGGGGGGGGGTGGGGTGTAGTGTCTCAGTTCACAGTTCAGTTCAGATCAGATTGCAGGGCAGAGTGAGAAGGGGGGGGGGGGCCGGGAGAGAGTTCAGCTTCCTGACAGCCTGATGGATGAAGCTGTCTCTCAGCCTACAGCTTCGAGCTCGGAGGCTTCTCAGTCGTCTGCCGGATGGCAGCAGTCTGAAGAAGCCGTGTGAGGGGTGTGTGATGTCGCCTGCCACGCGGAGTGCTTTGCGTGACAGGCGTGTGTTGTAAATGTCCTGGAGGGAGGGGAGGGGGGCACCGACGATCTTCTCAGCTGCCCTAACTGTGCGCTGCAGCGTCCTGCGGCAGGACGCCATGCAGCCTCCGTACCACACAGTTATGCAGCTGGTCAGGATGCTCTCGATGACGCCCCGGTAGAAGGAGTGCATGATGGAGGCTGAGGCTTTTGCTCTTCGCAGTTTGCGGAGGAAGTAGAGGCGCTGTTGAGCCCTCTTGGCCAGTGATGCAGTGTTGGTCTTCCAGGAGAGGTCATCTGTGATGTGCACACCCAGGAATTTGGTGCTGCTCACTCTCTCCACCACCACACCGTTGATGGTCAGAGGAGGGTGCTGGGTGTGCGCTCTCCTGAAGTCCACAACAATCTCCCTTGTTTTCTCTACATTGAGAGAGAGATTGTTGTCACCGCACCATGTGGCCAGTTGGCTCACCTCGTCTCTGTAGCCGGTCTCATCGTTATTGTGGATGAGACCTACCACAGTTGTGTCGTCCGCAAACTTGACGAAGAGGTTGGTGCTGTGCTTCGGCGTGCAGTCGTGGGTCAGCAGGGTGAAGAGAAGGGGGCTCAGCACACATCCTTGAGGGGCCCCTGTGTTCATGATGATGGTGCTGGATGTGTACCTGCCGACCCGGACTGCCTGTGGTCTCCCAGTCAGGAAGTCCAGCAGCCAGTTGCACAGCGACGTGTTCAGCCCCAGCCGGTCCAGTTTGTGAATCAGCTGCTGTGGGATGATGGTGTTAAATGCTGAACTGAAGTCTATGAACAGCATCCTGGCGTAGGAGTCTTTAGTGTCCAGGTGGGTGAGAGCTGAGTGGAGGGCTGTGGAGATTGCATCATCGGTCGATCTGTTGGCCCGATATGCAAACTGGTAGGGGTCCAGGGTGGGGGGGAGGATGGACTTGATGTGCTGCAAGACTAGCCGTTCGAAGCACTTCGTGATGATGGGCGTCAGTGCAACGGGACGGTAATCGTTGTAGCTGGATGGGGAAGCCTTCTTGGGAACCGGGATGATGGTGGAGGCTTTGAGGCACGTGGGAACAGCAGCTTGGCTCAGGGAGGTGTTGAAGATGTCCGTGAAGACATCTGTGAGCTCCGCTGCACAGTCTCTCAGCACACGACCAGGTATGTTGTCCGGGCCTCCAGCTTTGCGTGCGTTGACTCTGGAGAGGGAACGCCTCACGCTGGCCGAAGACAGGGACAGCACCTGGTCATCCGGAGGGGGTGGAGTCTTCCGTGCAGGCGTGCTGTTTTGTGCCTCAAAGCGTCCAAAGAACTCGTTCAGGCTGTTCAGCAGAGCGGTGTCACTGTCACAGGTCTGTGGTCGGGGTTTATAGTCCGTGATGGTCTGGATCCCCCGCCACAGGCTCCTGGTGTCTCTGCTGTCACTGAAGCGGTGGGCTATCCTGCTGCCGTACTGCCTCTTAGCATCTCTGATGCCACGGTTCAGGTTGGCCCTGGCTGTTCTCAGGCCAGCCTCATCTCCTGCTCTGAAGGCAGCGTTCCGGGCTCTCAGCAACCTATGGACTTCCCCCGTCAGCCATGGTTTCTGATTTTCCCGTACCGTGATGGTCCTGGTCTCTGTGACATCATCGATGCATTTAGTGATGTATGCAGTGACAGTCTCTGTATATTCCTGTATGTCGATGTGGTGGTTGTAGGTGGCTGCCTGCTTGAAAATGTCCCAGTCTGTGGTGTCAAAACAGTCCTGCAGAGCAGAGGAGGCATCCACTGGCCACACCCTCACTTGCTTCTGAACTGGTCTGGTGACTTTAGCCCTCGGCCTGTATGCTGGCATTAGCATGACAGTGAGGTGGTCAGAAGCACCCAGGTGGGGGAGGGGTGACGCCTTGTAAGCTCCTCTCTGAGTGGTGAAGACCATGTCCAGTGTGTTTTTACCTCTTGTAGGAAAGTCAATGTGTTGATGTAGCTGTGGACACACTGACTTGAGGTTAGCCTGGTTGAAATCACCAGCCACGATGAGGAAGCCGTCTGGATGGGCTGTCTGGTGTTCGGTGATGGCACAGTTCAGTTCAGATAGTGCCCTGTCTCTGTCCTTGTTGTTAGAGCAGGGGGGAATATAAACAGCAGCTAGTAGAATGGCTGTAAACTCCCTCGGTAGGTGGAAAGGCCGACACTTTAAAAACATGAACTCCACCAGGGCTGAGCAGTGCTTCTGTGTAACAACAGTGTCCTTACACCATGCATCACTGATGTAAACACAGACCCCGCCACCGCGGGTCTTACCTCCTGCAGTGAGGGCCCTGTCTGCCCGATAGCATGTTAGCTGGTCGAGCTGGATGGCGGAGTCCGGGATGCCGTCGTGGAGCCACGTTTCGGTGAACACAAAAGCACAACACTCTCTCACCGTCTTCTGTGTGGATCGGATGAGCTGTATGTGGTCCCGTTTGTTGTCCAGGGAGCGTACGTTGGCTAGGAGGATGGATGGAATAGCCGGCTTGTTTGGGCTAGCCGCTAGCCTGGCTCGGATATTGAGTAAAACATGCTTGGAACTAGAATATCAACTGTTGCAAAGCTGTGTCATCAACACTCGCAAGTAGAGATGTCCGATAATATCGGCCTGCTGATATTATCGGCCGATATATGCGTTAAAATGTAATATCGGAAATTATTGGTATCGTTTTTTTTATTATCTGTATCGTTTTTTTTGTTTTTTTTTAAATTAAATCAACATAAAAAACACAAGATACACTTACAATTAGTGCACCAACCCAAAAAACCTCCCTCCCCCATTTACACTCATTCACACAAAAGGGTTGTTTCTTTCTGTTATTAATATTCTGCTTCCTACATTATATATCAATATATATCAATACAGTCTGCAAGGGATACAGTCCGTAAGCACACATGATTGTGCGTGCTGCTGCTCCACTAATAGTACTAACCTTTAACACTTCATTTTACTCATTTTCATTCATTACTAGTTTCTATGTAACTGATTTTATATTGTTTTACTTTCTTTTTCATTCAAGAAAATGTTTTTAATTTATTTATCTTATTTTACTAATTTTTTTTAAAAAGTACATTATCTTCACCATACCTGGTTGTCCAAATTAGGCATAATAATGTGTTAATTCCACGACTGTATATATCGGTTGATATCGGTATCGGTAATCAAAGAGTTGGACAATATCGGAATATCGGATATCGGCAAAAAGTCATTATCGGACATCCCTACTCGCAAGTATAAAACTACTTTTTTAAAGTCATCATTTCTTATTTCAAGCATGAAAAAAAAAGTCATGACTTTGACACAATTGTGTCTCATAATTCAAACAGATGACAGCCAAATGCACTTTGCTGTTTTATTTTCGATGAAACAATAGAAAATACGTACTTTCTTCAAAATTACAATAAAAAATGTTTTGGCCGGGGGCGGGGCTGTATATATATGCGCACTAATTGACTGAAAAAGCACGCGCTTGGCGCTATGATGTCATGTTATCCATGGAAAAATGCATTTTTAGACAATATGATTTGCCTGAGCGGCTAGGAGTCCCCGAGAGTAACAAGCGCTTGCCTTGTTGTCTTTCTATTAAGAACAATAAATTAGTTTTTAGTATAAGTTTGCTGGTTTCAAGAAATGTAATGCATATCATTATGTCAAGATAATGGCACTAGCATTTACTTCATTTAACAATATTTTTCAACATATTGAGCAAAAAGGTCTCTATTTTTTATTTCCTACCAAGAAAAGTGCACTTGTTATTAGTGAGAATATACTTATTTTAAAGGTATTTTTGGGTTCATTGAGGTTACCGTATTTCCTTGAATAGCCGCAGGGGCGCTAATTAATTTAAAACCTCCTGTCACTCCGGCGTTTACCGGAAACCGGCGGGATGGCCGTGCATGCGCTAATTATTTTAAAACCTCTTCTCACTCCGGCGTTTACCAAAAGGAATGCGGTAAACTTAGGCGTGCGCTTTGAGTGTGATGTCAGCATACCATCATGAAAAGCACATTTAATAAAAAAAAACGTTATTATGGTCTTACCTGTACTTATAAATGGAGTCCATTTGCAGCTCCTTCTGACCAAAAGCATTGATAACTTGTTTATAGAAGTCTTCATTATTTTCTTTCTTCCGTTTTAAAAGTCTCTCTGTCTCGATGGAGATATTCCTTTAATTATTACCTCCTGCTTCCATTGAAAGTCCAGTTTAGAAAACTGTTTTATTTTAGATACCGGTATGTAATCCTCCTTGTTAAAAGTTCAGGCAGAGGCTGCGTGTGTTCACTTCTTCTGCAGTACCGGAAGTCGCAAGAAGGATCACTAGCGCGGCAGCGCCCTCTACCACCAGGAGGCGGGAGTCATTTCATGACTCATACAGTATTTGACACACACAGCTACGGTATATTAATAAAACATAGCTGCTTACTGTTCTTTTTAGCATACTGTACCGGTATTCAATAGCTTGGACCTTAAATCCTACTGAATAGCTCTTTATCTTTTTTCCTTTGTGCGATTGCAAACTACTGAAAGCAGCTTCCTCCATTTTGAAAATGAGGACAGGTAAAGCGTCACTCGTGACGTAACGAATTTGACCCGGTGGAAGTTCTAGACATATGCTAAATATTTTGCCAAACGAGTTTGACCCGGCGAAAATGATAGACATGCGATAATAAAATTAATATTTTGCGAAACGAATTTGATCCGGCGTCACTAATGAACCGGCGATAAGGCCAAGCATGCGTTAATTATTTTGAGAAACGAGTTTGACCCGGCAGTAATTCTAGACGTGCGAATACTATATTCCCTGCGCCAATTCAAGGAAATACGGTAGCTAATTTGACTTGTTTTGGAAAGTCTTGACAAGCTGAATTTTCTTGTTCTATTGGCAGATAATTTTGCTTAGTTCAAATAAAAAACCCCTCACTTTTGAATTTTTTTTCCCTTGTTTTTGAACACTGACTTTTTGCAGTGTATCGGTGCAGTTCAAATTGTCATTGCTGTATCTTTTTTCAAGCCTTAATGGCTGTCCCTACGTGTGTTTGATGGTTTATCGATGTTCTGCTTTCTTTGTAGTTGGAACGACAACTGTTTTTTTTCAGTCAATAGCATCTTTAGTATCTACTAAACAAATGAGCTATCATGGCAAAACTATGCCAGCTGATTTGACGCTTATATTTGCATTGTTTACATTAAATGTCCCTTTATATGCATAGAAGAATCAGCTATAATTACATTAGATTACAGAACAACAACACTCTGTATTTGTGTGTTTCTAATACTCAAGTAGTTTGTGTTCTTTACTATGAGTCCATATTTATTACGCAAATTCGCACCACAATAAAGTCTTGATTAGGGATGTCCGATAATGGCTTTTTGCCGATATCCGATATTCCGATATTGTCCAACTCTTTAATTACCGATACCGATATCAACCGATATATGCAGTTGTGGAATTAACACATTATTATGCCTAATTTGGACAACCAGGTATGGTGAAGATAAGGTACTTTTTAAAAAAATGAATCAAATAAAATAAGATAAATAAATTAAAAACATTTTCTTGAATAAAAAAGAAAGTAAAACAATATAAAAACAGTTACATAGAAACTAGTAATGAATGAAAATGAGTAAAATGAAGTGTTAAAGGTTAGTACTATTAGTGGAGCAGCAGCACGCACAATCATGTGTGCTTACGGACTGTATCCCTTGCAGACTGTATTGATATATATTGATATATAATGTAGGAAGCAGAATATTGATAACAGAAAGAAATGGGGGGAGGGAGGTTTTTTGGGTTGGTGCACTAATTGTAAGTGTATCTTGTGTTTTTTATGTTGATTTAATAAAAAAAAAACAAAAAAAAAAAACAAAACAAAAAAACCCCGATACAGATAATAAAAAAAACGATACCGATAATTTCCGATATTACATTTTAACGCATTTATCGGCCGATAATATCAGCAGGCTGATATTATCCGACATCTCTAATATATATATATACATATATATAGTTATATTTATATTTATTTATATATACATGTATATATATTAGGGATGTCCGATAATGGCTTTTTGCCGAAATCCGATATGCCGATATTGTCCAACTCTTTAATTACCGATACCGATATCAACTGATACCGATATCAACCGATATATACAGTCGTGGAATTAACACATTATTATGCCTAATTTGGACAACCAGGTATGGTGAAGATAAGGTCCTTTTTAAAAAAATTAATCAAATAAAATAAGATAAATAAATTAAAAACATTTTCTTGAATAAAAAAGAAAGTAAAACAATATAAAAACAGTTACATAGAAACTAGTAATTAATGAAAATGAGTAAAATTAAGTGTTAAAGGTTAGTACTATTAGTGGAGCAGCAGCACGCACAATCATGTGTGCTTACGGACTGTATCCCTTGCAGACTGTATTGATATATATTGATATATAATGTAGGAAGCAGAATATTAATAACAGAAAGAAATGGGGGGAGGGAGGTTTTTTGGGTTGGTGCACTAATTGTAAGTGTATCTTGTGTTTTTTATGTTGATTTAATAAAAAAAAAACTAAAAAAAACACACAAAAAAACGATACAGATAATAAAAAAAACGATACCGATAATTTCCGATATTACATTTTAACGCATTTATCGGCCGATAATATCGGCAGGCTGATATTATCGGACATCTCTAATATATATGTATATATATATTAGGGATGTCCGATAATGGCTTTTTGCCGATATCCGATATGCCGATATTGTCCAACTCTTTAATTACCGATACCGATATCAACCGATACCGATATCAACCGATATATGCAGTCGTGGAATTAACACATTATTATGCCTAATTTGGACAACCAGGTATGGTGAAGATAAGGTCCTTTTTAAAAAAATTTATCAAATAAAATAAGATAAATAGATTAAAAACATTTTCTTGAATAAAAAAAAAAGTAAAACAATATAAAAACAGTTACATAGAAACTAGTAACTAATGTAAATGAGTAAAATGAAGTGTTAAAGGTTAGTACTATTAGTGGAGCAGCAGCACGCACAATCATGTGTGCTTACGGACTGTATCCCTTGCAGACTGTATTGATATATATTGATATATAATGTAGGAAGCAGAATATTGATAACAGAAAGAAATGGGGGGAGGGAGGTTTTTTGGGTTGGTGCACTAATTGTAAGTGTATCTTGTGTTTTTTATGTTGATTTAATTTTAAAAAAAATAAATAAATAAAAAAAATAAAAAATAAAAATAAAAAAAAGATACAGATAATAAAAAAAACGATACCGATAATTTCCGATATTACATTTTAAGGCATTTATCGGCCGATATTATCGGACATCCCTAGTCTTGATATTTGGATCGATCCATCTTCCTCGGTGAGGAGTGGAGGTCTTACCTTTGATGACAGGAAGGGCGAAAGGAGCAGAGTGGCCGTCGCGCTCTCGCTCCAGGATGTGGTGCATGAAGGCGGCGTGGTCGCCGTCGGCAACGGGGATCTCCCGGTCGCTGAGCTCCTGCTCCAGGCTGCTGTGGAAGAGGCTGAGGAGCAGCTCGTTGGGCAGGCAGGGGGCGCTGCCGAGGTGCTCCTCCAGCTCCACTTCTGAAAGCCCACCACGACGGTGAGAGCGGTGGTCTCGACATTGTGGGGGGGGGGGGGGGGGGGGGGTAAATCAAACAAACAATACCTGTGCCGAACGTGAGGAAGAAGAGCTCCACCTGCTGACACTTGGGGAGCAGCTGGATGAGATCAAACTGGAAAGGCACCGTGTGAATGCTCTCCTCTGACGCTGGAGGTTCTCCTGAAACCAGAAGAGACTCACAGTCATCAGCAAGCTTTCTAAGAGGAGGGAATGACAAAACAAGTAACAAGGGACATTTTTTTTTCTACATTCAAAACACTTTCTTGCGGTCTACAGCAGTGTTTTGCAACCTTTTTTGAGCCAAGGCACATTTTTTGCGTTGAAAAAATGCGGAGGCACACCACCAGCTGAAATCATTAAAAAAAGAAACTCAGTTGACAGTAAAAAGTCACAATTGTTGGATATGACTTTAGCATGCATCACTATAGCTCTTGTCTCAAAGTAGGTGTACTGTCACCACCTGTCACATCACACCCTGACTTATTTGGACTGTTTTGCTGTTTTCCTGTGTGTAGTGTTTTACTTCTTGTCTTGCGCTCCTATTTTGGTGGCTTTTTCTCTTCTTTTGGTATTTTCCTGTAGCAGTTTCATGTCTTCCTTTGAGCGATATTTCCCACATCTACTTTGTTTTAGCAATCAAGAATATTTCAGTTGTTTTTATCCTTCTTTGTGGGGACATTGTTGATTGTCATGTCATGTTCGGATGTACTTTGTCTTTGCTCCACAGTAAGTCTTTGCTGTCGTCCAGCATTCTGTTTTTGTTTACTTTGTAGCCAGTTCAGTTTTAGTTTGGTTCTGCGTAGCCTTCCCTAAGCTTTAATGCCTTTTCTTAGAGACACTCACCTTTTGTTTATTTTTGGTTTAAGCATAAGACACCTTTTTACCTGCACTTACAAAGCAATTAGCTACCGGCTGCCACCTATTACAGTATTACACGGTTACTCTGCCGAGCTCTAGACAGCACCGACACTCAACAACAACAACAACACATCATTTGCAGACTATAATTACTGCTTTGCAAAAAACTTTTTTAACCCAGATAGGTGAAAATAGATAATCTCCCACGGCACACCAGACTGTATCTCCCGGCACACTAGTGGTGGTAAATACTGGTCTACATAATATGTCATGATGGCGCTTTGGTCCAAATTTTGCATGGATTTTCTTTTACAGACCGTCTTCAAGCCGTTCGTCTCTTCAGAATGCGCCATTTTGTAGGTGTCCAAGTCCAGATATGGCCCCCCTGGCCTTGAGTTTGACACCTGTGCCTTAAATTCAGTGTTTCCCACACATTCATTTATTTGTGGCGGCCCGCCACGAAAGAATTACGTTCGCCACAAATAAAAAACTTTTTTTTTTAAAATGTATTTATTTATTTATTTATTTTTTGTCCTGTCCAGCTTCTCAAGCAAATCCTATAGTAGATGTAGATGCCCATATCGGCTGTTCAGATTTACTTTACAAAAGACAAGTGTAGGATACTTCTCTTGTTGCCTTATTTGTATTTGACCACTACTGTTTTCTGTTTATTTGTTACTGACTGTGGCAGGACACCTCTGCCTCTGTTTCACTTTATGTTGCTGGTAAATAATATGGTTGTAGTAGTAGGCTAAAGTTAAATTATTTAGTATGCACTAATTAAAGGGGCAGAGCTTTAAGAGACATTTTAGCTTTCATATTTTTTGTAAGAACCACAATTAATAAATATATTTCAGTGAATAACTTATTGTTCAAATCTGTATATAAATATGTACATAATGTGTTGTAATTGTATTGTAAAATGGATGGATGGATGGACGTTTAAAACAAAACTGTTATTATTAATTAGTAAGTATACATTTTTTTAGCCTTTTTAGAGAAAATCATATCATTGTAGTAAATTATGCAAATTACTCGATGATGTCATGGTGACCACGCCCATAGCCACGCCCCCACCGCCACAGGTATCTTGGCAGTTTATGGGAAACACTGAAATTGATGCCAATTTCCCTGATATTCTGCGGTTGACAGCCGTCTCTGTTTTATTGGCCAACCATGTAACTCTGTCCGCGGTTACGTCAACCTGGAAATCATATGCCTTACTTCTTTTGTTGAGTTTAGCGGTTATTGATTAGGGCTGACTAGAATTGTGTCAAATAAAAAGTAGCAACTATGGCAGGCCTGGGCAATTATTTTGACTCGGGGGCCAAATTTAGAGAAAACATGTGTCTGGGGGCCGGTATATCAGAATTTTAGGAACACTAATACAAAACCTCACAATAATGTCTGATTGAAAGCTAAAAACGTTATGACAGACTGCCTGAAAAATGGCATTTAACATTTTTGTACTGAATGAGACACCCAGAATGTACATGAAAATAAAGAATGTGGGATTTATAATATTAACTATGAAGGATAAAACACTGAATATTGACAACATATGAACGTCACACCTCCTCTCCATCCACATATTTTACAATCAAGCGAAATGCAACAAAAATATAAACGAGAAGGGTAAAAGAAAAAACCCCACCTACAATCTGATATATCTGATACATCAATAAGCTTTAGAACTTTGTTGTAAAAATCTCCTTCCGCGTCTGTCCCTGACACCCGCATTTCAACTAATTAGATGACCACAGTAACTAATTAGATGTCCATAGTAACTCATTATATTACCATAGTAACTAGTATATCATGCAGATTCCAAGCATTGAAATACTTTGTATAGTTGAAGACTTACAGTCCTTAGAAAAGATGAGTGCACATCATAATGGCAGCTACACTTTACATCTTAAACATCTAAACAAATTATTTGGGAGTGTCCGGCGGGCCAGATTGAAAAGCTTAACGGGCCACATGTGGCCCCCGGGCCTTAATTTGCCCAGGTCTGAACTATGGTGACACTCCAAACTTCAAATAGACGTACCGCATTTTTTGGACGATGAGGCGCACTTAAAATACTTTCATTTTCTCAAAACTCGACAGTGCGCCTTATAACCCGGAATAATTTTGGTTGTGCTTACCGACCTCGAAGCTATTTTATTTGCTACATGGTGAAATGATAAGTGTGACCAGTAGATGGCAGTCACACATAAGAGATACGTGTAGACTGCAATATGATGGCAGTCACACATAAGAGATACGTGTAGACTGCAATATGATGGCAGTCACACATAAGAGATACGTGTAAACTGCAATATGATGGCAGTCACACATAAGAGATACGTGTAGACTGCAATATGATGGCAGTCACACATAAGAGATACGTGTAGACTGCAATATGATGGCAGTCACACATAAGAGATACGTGTAGACTGCAATATGATGGCAGTCACACATAAGAGATACGCGTGGACTGCAATATGACTCAAGTAAACAACACCAACATTTTATATGTTGTTGAACATTACACACGGCACTCAAAAATCCATCAAAATGTTTTAGTCTGACTTTGGTAAGCTATGAAGCCACACCGCTTGATGGATTGTACTGTGCTTCAACATAGGAGTATTATTATGCTGTGTGTATAAGGTAAGACATATTATCTGGTGTTTTGTTTCACAATATTATGCAAAACCAACTTTTCTTACTTTCTGGTACATGCTGATCTGTATTTGGGATCTGCATAAGTCCTGAAAATGTCCTTTGTAGTCTGTGCCGACACCGTAGTGGATAATCTTCTTCTTTTTCTCTATCTTCTTCTTATGTGACATTCATCCTCCGCTGTTGCCATTTCTAATATAAAAGTAGTGTAAAGTTCTTACTTATATCTGTCAGTAAACTCGCCATGAAAGCGCTAAAACATACCGGTGTAGTGACTTTACATTATTCACCCAATGAACTTTAGTTATTAGAGAGTTCCGGTCACGGGACACATTTCGGGCGTTGTTGTTGCACTAGTGAGCCACGGATGAGGAGATGCTGCTCCGTTATTGATTGAAGTGTGAATGTCATTAAAACAGTTAGCGCCATCTTTTGACACTTCTTCCACTCCCGTCCTTGCACGCTACGCCGCTACAACAAAGATGGCGGGGAGAAGACGCCGTCCAAGTGGAGGCACATAAATAAGACCGCCCACAAAACGGCGCATCCTGAAGAGACTGTCAGAAAGTGACTTGAAGATGATGTGTAAAACATCATCCATGTAACATTTTGAGCAAACAACCACCATTACATGTTATGTAGACCACAAGGAAGTCTTTAAAAAAAATCATAATATGACCCCTTTAATGCGCTTTATAATCCGGTGCACCTTTTGTATGAAAATAGACCTGAATCATCGGCAGTGTGCCTTATAATCCGGTGCGCCCTATGGTCCGCAAAATACCGTACTCTTTTTTTCCATTCGCGCCGTTTCACAGTCACAAGCTCCGAAATTTGCATTTCCGATTATAATATTTCCATAATGGCAATCAAAACGTGCTTAATTGTCCGGCCTGAGATGTCTAGATTGCCATTCACTGGCTGGTGCAGAAGTCTTTAGTTACCTCTCAGGTCCTTGAGTCCAGCTGGCAAAGCCCACGCCTGGTCCTTGT
>NC_084757.1:4815058-4827558 GCF_033978785.1 Entelurus aequoreus | reverse complement strand
TAAATTCATAAAAGCAAACTTCATGAAGGTTTTTTTGTGACCAACAAGTATGTGCTCCAATCACTACATCACAAAAAATTAAGAGTTGTAGAAAGTATTGGAAACTCAAGACAGCCATGACATGATGTTCTTTACACGTGTATGTCTGTGGGAAAATATTGCGTATTTACTGTGTTTGCCATTGAAAAAAGTGTTCTATAACATAAAAACAGTATTAAACAAACACGAAAAAAAAATCATAAAAAAGGTATAAACGAGATATAAAACTTGAAGTTGATCTAGAGATTTAAGCATTTAAAGTAAAAAATATATAAAAAATAAAATAATGTATGACTTTTTTCAAACAATTTGGGTCCCTGAGATTTTTAGTGTTGTTTTTTTGGCTCAAAAAATAATAATGAATCAAAATCAGTGTTGTTTTAAATTATTGACCTATTAAAGGCTCCCAATTACTTCACATCAAATATTCCACTTTGAAGTTTTTTTGTGGGGAAAATGTTGCATATTTTTAATGTTTGCCAATAAAAAAAGTGACAAAAACAGCATTAAACAATGGAAAAAAAATCATAAAAAAAGGTATAATCGACATAAAAAATTTGAAGTTGATCAAAAGATTTAAGCATTTAAAGTAAAAAAATTTTTTTTTAAATCATGTGTGACTTATTTTTAACACTTTTGGATCCCTGAGATTTTAGTGGGTTTTTTTCTGAAAACTGTCATGACTCAAAAAATAATAATCAATCAAAATCAGTGTTGTTTTAAATGATTGACCTATTGAAGGCTCCCAATTACTTCACATCAAATATTCCACTTTGAAGTTTTTTTGTGGGGAAAATGTTGCATATTTACTGTGTTTGCCATTAAAAAAAGTGACAATAACAGCATTAAACAATGGAAAAAAAATAATAAAAAAAGGTATAATCGACATAAAAAATTTGAAGTTGATCAAAAGATTTAAGCATTTAAAGTAAAAAATCATGTATGACTTATTTTTAACACTTTTGGATCCCTGAGATTTTAGTGGGGGGTTTTTCTGAAAACTGTCATGACTCAAAAAATAATAATCAATCAAAATCAGTGTTTTAAATTATTGACCTCTTAAAGGCTCCCAATTACTTCACATCAAATATTCCACTTTGAAGTTTTTTTGTGGGGAAAATGTTGCATGTTTACTGTGTTTGCCATTAAAAAAAGTGACAAAAACAGCATTAAACAAGAAAAAAAAAAAATGGAAAAAAAATCATAAAAAAACGCAATCGACATAAAAAATTTGAAGTTGACCAAAAGATTTAAGCATTTAAAGTAACAAAAAATTAAAAAAAAAAATCATGTATGACTTAATTTTAACACTTTTGGATCCCTGAGATTTTAGTGGTTTTTTTTTCTGAAAATGACTCAAAAAATAATCAATCAAAATCAGTGTTGTTTTAAATTATTGACCTATTGAAGGCTCCAATTACGTCATATCAAATATTCTACTTAGAAAAAACAATATTTGGGGGGGATGTTGCATATTATGTGTTTTTGCCATTAAGAAATGGGTTTTCTTGAACAAAAAGGGCATTAAATATTAAAAAACTGATTAAAAGCGTTGAATTTTTTTTAAATAAATGACTTATTTTTACCTTTTTATGGGTCTCTCGAATCAAAACTTGAGAGGAGCCTTAACTGTTAAATAAATCTATATACTGTATTGTAATGGTTTTAAAAATGAAATATATCAAAATGGCCCCCACATGCGTTCATTTTTCAATGTGCGGCCTTTAGTGGCCAAAGTTTGGACACCCCTGGTCTATATTGAATGACATTTGGATTAAAAAAAAGTAATTCCATTTGATTTACTGGGCCACTGACCGAATGAGCAGCTTCTCCAGGGGCTTGTTGAGTACCACCACACACGTCTATGCACACTTTTGACCACGACTATCATTTTAGAAAATGAAGCTAAAATAAGTCATTAGAAAATGAAAGGATAAAAACAAGTAGTGCTCCTGTGAAGTGCATGTTTTACCTTCATCGGCAACTCGATGACCATGTTGACGATGCCGTCTCCACTGGCAGCGAAGTGAAAGCCCTCAGACAAGCGGATCCTTCAGTGGATCATCAACATCAATCAGTTTGGACCACGCAACAAACCCCCAAAACAACTCACTCTGAGAGCATGGACAGGATGTGGGCGACCGCTTGCATGGCCACAGCAGGACCCTGGCCGCTCTGCACCGCCCACACCCAGCGCCGGTGCAGGAAGTAGCGAGACAGCGAGGCCAGCGTGGACGAGGCGGTCCGGTTGGCCGCCACGTAGAGGGGTCCCGCGGTGCTGGAGGGCTGCACCGAGTTCTCCATGCTGAGAATGAAGGGGATCCTGAAGTCCAGCGGCAGCTTCTCGTACCTGCAGGTCAAGAATATCTTTTTGTCTTTCACAAGCAATTCTTCTCAGGGGTGTCCAAAGTGTGGCCCGGGAGCCATTTGCAGGCCGTAGCTCATTCTTTAACGGCCCGTGGCACATTCTAAAAATACCATTACAAAAAAAAAAACAGAAAAGAGTGGAATAAAAGAGTTTACAGGTAAAATATAATGAGAAAAAGTTGCAATGTGGACTCTAATTACACCATTTGTTTTTCTTTAAAACAGTCACCGCTCACAAAATAATAATGAATCAAAACCAGTGTTGTTTTAACCTATTGAAGGCTCCAATTACATTTTTTTGTGGGAAAATGTTGCATATTTACTGTGTTTACCATTAAAAAAAGTGTTCCATAATAAAAAACAGCATTAAACAAACAAAAGAAAACATGAAAAAAATCACAAAAAAGGTACAATCGACATATAAAACTTGAAGATTTAAGCGTTTAAAGCAAAAAATAAATAAAAATAAATAATGTATGACCTATTTTGAACACTTTTAGATCCCTGAGATTTGTTGTGTTTTTTTTCTGAAAACTTTCATGACTCACAAAATAAAAATGGATCAAAATGAATGTTGTTTTAAATGATTGACCTATTGAAGGCTCCAATTACTTCACATCAAATATTCCACTTTCCACAGCATTAAACAAACCATAGAAAACATGAAAAAAATCATAAAAAAGGTATAATCGACATACAAAACTTGAAGTTGGACTAGAGATTTACCGGTAAGCATTTAAAGTAAAAAAAATACAAATAAATAATGTATGACTTATTTTCCCGCGACGCCGAAAGGGACAAGCGGTAGAAAATGGATGGATGCATGGATGACTTATTTTTAACACTTTTGGATCCCTGAGATTTTTAGTGGGTTTTTTCTGAAAACTTTTATAGCTCACAAAATAATAATGAATCCAAATCAGTGTTGCTATAAATTATTGACCTATTGAAGGCTCCAATTACTTCACACCAAATATTCCACTTTTAAGTTTTTTTTGTGGGAAAATGTTGCATATTTACTGTGTTTGCCATTAAAAAAAGTGTTCTATAACAAAAAACAGCATTAAACAAACAAAAGAAAACGTGAAAAAAATCATAAAAAAGGTATAATCGACATACAAAACTTGAAGTTGATCTAGAGATTTAAGCATTTAATGTAAAAATTAAAAAACATAAAATAAAATAATGTACGACTTATTTTGAACACTTTTGGATCCCTGAGATTGTTTGTGTTTTTTTCCTGAAAACTTTCATGAATCACAAAATAAAAATGGATCAAAATGAATGTTGTTTTAAATTATTGACCTATTGAAGGCTCCAATTACTTCACATCAAATATTCCACTTTCCACAGCATTAAACAAACAATAGAAAACATGAACAAATCATAAAAAAGTTATAATCGACATATAAAACTTGAAGTTGGTCTAGAGATTTAAGCATTTAAAGTAAAAAAAAATACAAATAAATAATGTATGACTTATTTTCCCGCGACCCCGAAAGGGAAAAGCGGTAGAAAATGGATGGATGGATGGATGGATGACTTATATTTAACACTTTTCAATCCCTGAGATTTTTAGTGGGTTTTTTCTGAAAACTGTCAAAATCAGTGTTGTTATAAATGATTGACCTATTAAAGGCTCCAAATACTTCACATCAAATATTCCACTTTGAAGTGTTTTTGTGGGAAAATGTTGCATATTTACTGTGTTTGCCATTAAAAAAAAATTCTATAACAAAAAACAGCATTAAACAAACAAAATAAAACATGAAAAAAACCCACAAAAAAGGTATAATTGACATATAAAACTTGGTTGATCTAGAGATTTAAGCGTTTAAAGTTAAAAAAAATACAAATAAAATAATGTATGACTTATTTTGAACACTTTTGGATCCCTGAGATTTTTAGTGTTTTTTTTTCTGAAAACTGTCACCGCTCACAAAATAATAATGAATCAAAATCAGTGTCACTATAAATGATTGACCTATTGAAGGCTCCAATTACTTCACATCAAATATTCCACTTTTAAGTGTTTTTTGTGGGAAAATGTTGCATATTTACTGTGTTTGCCATTAAAAAAAAGTGTTCTATAACAAAAAACAGCATTAAACAAACAAAAGAAAACATGAAAAAAATCATAAAAAGGTATAATCGACATACAAAACTTGAAGTTGATCTAGAGATTTAAGCATTTGATGTAAAAATTAAAAAAATAAAATAAAATAATGTATGACTTATTTTGAACACTTATGGATCCCTGAGATTTTTTTGTGTTTTTTTCCTGAAACTTTCATGACTCACAAAATAAAAATGGATCAAAATGAATGTTGTTTTAAATTATTGACCTATTGAAGGCTCCAATTAATTACTTCACATCAAATATTCCACTTTCCACAGCATTTTAACAAACCATAGAAAACATGAAAAAAATCATAAAAAAGGTATAATCGACATACAAAACTTGAAGTTGGTCTAGAGATTTAAGCATTTAAAGTATAAAAAATACAAATAAATAATGTATGACTTATTTTCCCACGACCCCGAAAGGGACAAGCGGTAGAAAATGGATGGATGGATGGATGACTTATTTTTAACACTTTTCGATCCCTGAGATTTTTAGTGTTTTTTTTCTGAAAACTGTCACCGCTCACAAGATAATAATGAATCAAAATCAGTGTTGCTATAAATGATTGACCTATTGAAGGCTCCAATTACTTCACACCAAATATTCCACTTTTAAGTTTTTTTTGTGGGAAAATGTTGCATATTTACTGTTTGCCATTAAAAAAAGTGTTCTATAACAAAAAACAGCATTAAACAAACAAAAGAAAACATGAAAAAAATCATAAAAAGGTATAATCGACATACAACACTTGAAGTTGATCTAGAGATTTAAGCATTAAATGTAAAAATTAAAAAAATAAAATAAAATAATGTATGACTTATTTTTAACACTTATGGATCCCTGAGATTTTTTGTGTTTTTTCCTGAAAACTTTCATGACTCACAAAATAAAAATGGATCAAAATGAATGTTGTTATAAATTATTGACCTATTGAAGGCTCCAATTACTTCACATCAAATATTCCACTTTCCACAGCATTAAACAAACAATAGAAAACAAGAACAAATCATAAGAAAGGTATAATTGACATACAAAACTTGAAGTTGGTCTAGAGATTTAAGCATTTAAAGTAAAAAAAAATACAAATAAATAATGTATGACTTATTTTCCCGCGACCCCGAAAGGGACAAGCGGTAGAAAATAGATGGATGGATGGATGGATGACTTATTTTTAACACTTTTCGATCCCTGAGATTTTTAGTGTTTTTTTCCTGAAAACTGTCAAAATCAGTGTTGTTATAAATTATTGACCTATTAAAGGCTCCGATTACCTCACATCAAATATTCCACTTTTAAGTGTTTTTGTGGGAAAATGTTGCATATTTACTGTGTTTGCCATTAAAAAAAGTGTTCTGTAGCAAAACAGCATTAAACAAACAAAAGAAAACATGAAAAAAACAACACAAAAAAGGTATATTCGACATATAAAACATGAGGTTGATCTAGAGATTTAAGCGTTTAAAGTAAAAATAAATATAATAAAAATAATGTATGACTTATTTTGAACACTTTTGGATCCCTGAGATTTTTAGTTTTTTTTTTTTTTAAACTGCCACCGCTCACAAAATAATAATGAATCAAAATCAGTGTTGTTTTAAATTGTTGACCTATTAAAGGCTCCAATTACTTCACATCAAATATTCCACTTTGAAGTTTTTTTGTGGGAAAATGTTGCATATTTACTGTGTTTGCCATTAAAAAAAATGTTCTATAACAAAAACAGCATTAAACAAACAAAATAAAACATGAAAAAAATCATAAAAAAGGTATAATCGACAAACAAAACTTGAAGTTGATCTAGAGATTTAAGCGTTTAAAGTAAAACAAATTAAATTAAAATAATGTATGACTTATTTTTAACACTTTAAGATTCCTGAGATTTTTGGATTTTTTTCCTACAAACTACCTAAGCATTTAAAGTAAAAAAGAATACAAATAAATAATTTATGTGTTATTTTCCCGCGACCCCGAAAGGGACAAGCGGTAGAAATTGGATGGATGGATGGATGGATGACTTATTTTTAACACTTTTCGATCCCTGAGATTTTTAGTGGTGTTTTTTTCTGAAAATTGTCAAAATCAGTGTTATAAATGATTGACCTATTAAAGGCTCCAATTACTTCACATCAAATATTCCACTTTGAAGTGTTTTTTGTGGGAAAATGTTGCATATTTACTGTGTTTGCCATTAAAAAAAATGTTCTATAACAAAAACAGCATTAAACAAACAAAAGAAAACATGAAAAAAATCATTAAAAAGGTATAATCGACAAACAAAACTTGAAGTTGATCTAGAGATTTAAGCGTTTAAAGCAAAAAAAAATTAAATTAAAATAATGTATGACCTATTTTGAACACTTTTAGATCACTAAGATTTTTTGTGTTTTTTTTCTGAAAACGGTCAGGGCTCAAAAAATAATAATGAATCAAAATCAGTGTTGTTTTAAACTGTTGACCTATTGAAGGCTCCAATTACTTCACATCAAATATTCCACTTTGAAGTGTTTTTTGTGGGAAAATGTTGCATATTTACTGTGTTTGCCATTAAAAAAAAGTGTTCTGTAACAAAAAAACAGCATTAAACAAAAGAAAACATGAAAAAAATCATAAAAAGGTATAATCGACATACAAAACTTGAAGTTGATCTAGAGATTTAAGCATGTAATGTAAAAAAATAAAATAAATAATGTATGACTTATTTTTAACACTTTAGGATTCCTGAGATTTTTTTATTTTTTTCCTACAAACTGTCATGGCTCAAAAAATAATAATGAATCAAAATCAGTGTCGCTATTAATGATTGACCTATTAAAGCCTCCAATTACTTCACATCAAATATTCCACTTTGAAGTGTTTTTTGTGGGAAAATGTTGCATATTTACTGTGTTTGCCATTAAAAAAAAGTGTTCTATAACAAAAAAAACATTAAAAAAACAAAAGAAAACATGAAAAAATCATTAAGAAAAAGGTATAATTGACATACAAAACGAAGTTGATCTAGAGATTTAAGCATTTAATGTAAAAAAAATATATCTATATAATAATTAAATGTATGATTTATTTTTAACACTTGAGATTTTTTTAGATTTTTCTTTTTTTTTCCTGTAAACTGTCATGACTCAAAAAATAATGACTCAAAATCAGTAATGTTCTAAATTATTGACCTATCGAAGGCTCCAATTACTTTACATCAAATATTCCACTTTGACTGTTTTTTTTTTGTGGGAAAATGCTGCATATTTACTGTGTTTGCCATTGAAAAAAGTGTTCTATACAACAGCATTAAACAAACATGAAAAAAATCATAAAAAAGGTATAATCGACATACAAAACTTGAAGTTGATCTAGAGATTTAAGCATTTAAAGTAAAAAAAAATAAAAAAAAAATAATGTATTTTGAACACTTTTGGATCCCTGAGATTTTGTTTTTTTTTCCTGAAAACTGTCATTGCTCAAAAAATAATGAAACAAAATCAGTTTTAAAAATAATAAAAATAATAAATTATTGACCTATCGAAGGCTCCAATTACTTCACATCAAATATTCCACTTTGACTGTTTTTTGTTGTGGGAAAAAAATTGCATTTTTACTGTGTTTGCCATTGAAAAAAGTGTTCTAAAACAAAAAAACAGCATTAAACAAACAAGAAAAAAATCATAAAAAAGGTATAATCGAGATATAAAACTTGAAGTTGATCTAGAGATTTAGCGTATAAAGTTAAAAAAAAATGTTTTCAATTTTAAAAAATTATGTATGACTTATTTTGAACACTTTTGGATCCCTGACAATTTTTGTTTTTTTCCCTGAAAACTGTCATGACTCAAAAAATAATGAATCAAAATCAGTAATGTTCTAAATTATTGACCTATTGAAGGCTCCGATTACTTCACATCAAATATTCCACTTTGACTGTTTTTTTTTTTGTGGGAAAATGTTTTATATTTACTGTGTTTGCCATTGAAAAAAGTGTTCTATAACAAAAAAACAGCATTAAACAAACATGAAAAAAATCATAAAAAAGGTATAATCGACATACAAAACTTGAAGTTGATCTAGAGATTTAAGCATTTAAAGTAAAAAGTAAATACAAATAAAATAATGTATGACTTATTTTTAACAATTTGGGTCCCTGAGATTTTTAGTGTTTTTTGGGGGGAAAACTGTCATGGCTAAAAAAATAAATAAGCAATCAAAATCAGTGTTGTTATAAATTATTGACCTATTAAAGGCTCCAATTACTTCACATCAAATATTCCACTTTGAAGTTTTTTTGTGGGAAAATGTTGCATATTTACCGTGTTTGCCATTAAAAAAAGTGACAAAAACAGCATTAAACAAAAAAACAAAAAAAACGGAAAAAAAATCATAAAAAAAAGGTATAATCGACATAAAAAATTTGAAGTTGATCTAAAAATTTAAGCATTTAAAGTAAAAAAAAATATTTAAAAAAATCATGTATGACTTATTTTTAAGACTTTTGAGAATTTATGGGGTTTTTTTCTGAAAACTGTTATGGCTCAAAAAATAATCAATCAAAATCAGTGTTATAAATTATTGACCTATTGAAGGCTCCAATTACGTCATATCAAATATTCCACTTAGAAAAAAACATTTTTGGGGGGGATGTTGCATATGATGTGTTTTTGCCATTAAGAAATGGGTTTTCTTGAACAAAAAGGGCATAAAATATAAAAAAACTGATTAAAAGCGTTGAATTTTTTTAAATAAATGACTTATTTTTACCTTTTTATGGATCTCTCGAATCAAAACTTGAGAGGAGCCTTAACTGTTAAATAAATATATATACTGTATTGTAATGGTTTTAAAAATGAAATATATCAAAATGGCCCCCACATGCTTTCATTTTTCAAAGTGCGGCCTTTAGTGGCCAAAGTTTGGACACCCCTGGTCTATATTAAATGACATTTGGATAAAAAAAAAGTAATTCCATTTGCTTTACTGGGCCACTGACCGAATGAGCAGCTTCTCCAGGGGCTTGTTGAGTACCACCACACACGGGCGGTCTGACAGCGCCTGCTTGGGAGCGGAGAGCGAGGGCGACTTGGACGGCGATGGGTGCCCCGCGGCCTTCCTCTTGGTCTTGGGCGTGGCCTCTTTGTTTTGAACGCGATGCGGGAAGCGCAGCTTGAGGATCTGCTCTCTGAGCTCGTCCACAATCTGGCAGGAGACACAATACGGCAGCTGGCAGTACAATCCCTTAAATACAAAAGCAGTGAAGTTGTCACCTTGTGTAAATGGTAAATAAAAAGAGAATACAATTATTTGCAAATCCTTTTCAACTTCTATTCAATTGAATAAACTGCAAAGACAATATATTAAGCGTTGGAACTGAGAAACATGGACATTGTATAATTGATTAAGAATAGTTACAAATAAGAATTGCAATTAATCTAAAATTCTTTTTTTTTTTTTTATTGTTGACACCCCAAATGATTTGTCTGTAAAATTGTTATAAGTACACCTCTGCATAAAATGGTATACTTATTAATAGTAAAGAAAATAAAATAAATATAGAGATCACCTTATAACAAGGAACAACTTTATTAACATTGTTTTTTTAGAGTTTTAAAGTGCATTAATTAATGATTTGTCTAAAAAATGGTTATAAGTACGCCTCTGCATAAAATGGTATACTTATTTATAGTAAAGAAAATAAATGTGGAGATCAACTTATAACAAAGAACAACTTTATTAACTTAGTTTTTTTTGTTTTAAAGTGCATTAATTTGCCACCCCTAATGATTTGTCTAAAAAATGGTTATAAGTCCACCTCTGCATAAAATGGTATACTTATTAATAGTAAAGAAAAGAAAAGAAATAGAGATCAACTTATAACAAGGAACAACTTTATTAACATTGTTTTTTTAGAGTTTTAAAGTCCATTAATTTGCCAGCCCTAATGATATGTCTATAAAAATTGTTATAAGTACACCTCTGCATAAAATGGTATACTTATTAATAGTAAAGAAAATTAAATAAATATAGAGATCAACTTATAACAAGGAACAACTTTATTAACATTGTTTTTTTAGAGTTTTAAAGTGCATTAATTAATGATTTGTCTAAAAAATGGTTATAAGTACGCCTCTGCATAAAATGGTATACTTATTTATAGTAAAGAAAATAAAATAAATGTGGAAATCAACTTATAACAAAGAACAACTTTATTAACATTGTTTTTTTGTTTGTTTTTTGTTTTAAAGTGCATTAATTTGCCACCCCTAATGGTTTGTCTAAAAAATGGTTATAAGTCCACCTCTGCATAAAATGGTATACTTATTAATAGTAAAGAAAATAAAAGAAATAGAGTTTAACTTATAACAAGGAACAACTTTATTAACATTGTTTTTTTTAGAGTTTTAAAGTCCATTAATTTGCCACCCCTAATGATTTGTCTAGAAAAATTGTTATAAGCACACCTGTGCATAAAATGGTAGACTTATTAATAGTAAAGAAAATTAAATAAATATAGAGATCACCTTATAACAAGGAACAACTTTATTAACATTGTTTTTTTAGAGTTTTAAAGTGCATTAATTAATGATTTGTTTAAAAAATGGTTATAAGTACACCTCTGCATAAAAGGGTATACTTATTTAAAGTAAAGAAAATAAATGTGGAGATCAACTTATAACAAAGAACAACTTTATTCACTTAGTTTTTTTTGTTTTAAGTGCATTAATTTGCCACCCCTAATGATTTGTCTAAAAAATGGTTACAAGTCCACCTCTGCATAAAATGGTATACTTATTAATAGTAAAGAAAAGAAAAGAAATAGAGATAAACTTATAACAAGGAACAACTTTATTAACATTGTTTTTTTTAGAGTTTTAAAGTCCATTAATTTGCCACCCCTAATGATTTGTCTAGAAAAATTGTTATAAGTACACCTCTGCATAAAATGGTATACTTATTAATAGTAAAGAAAATTAAATAAATATAGAGATCAACTTATAACAAGGAACAACTTTATTAACATTGTTTTTTTAGAGTTTTAAAGTGCATTAATTAATGATTTGTCTAAAAAATGGTTATAAGTACGCCTCTGCATAAAATGGTATACTTATTTATAGTAAAGAAAATAAAATAAATGTGGAAATCAACTTATAACAAAGAACAACTTTATTAACATTGTTTTTTTGTTTGTTTTTTGTTTTAAAGTGCATTAATTTGCCACCCTTAATGATTTTTCGAAAAAATGGTTATAAGTACACCTCTGCATAAAATGGTATACTTATTAATAGTAAAGAAAAGAAAAGAAATAGAGATCAACTTATAACAAGGAACAACTTTATTAACATTGTTTTTTTAGAGTTTTAAAGTGCATTAATTAATGATTTGTCTAAAAAATGGTTATAAGTACGCCTCTGCATAAAATGGTATACTTATTTATAGTAAAGAAAATAAAATAAATGTGGAAATCAACTTATAACAAAGAACAACTTTATTAACATTGTTTTTTTAGAGTTTTAAAGTCCATTAATTTGCCAGCCCTAATGATTTGTCTAGAAAAATTGTTATAAGTAAAATACCATACCATAAAATGGTAGACTTATTAATAGTAGGGCTGCAACAACTAATCGATTAAATCGATTATAAAAATAGTTGCCGATTAATTTAGTCATCGATTCATTGGATCTATGCTATGCGCATGCGCAGAGGCTTTTTTATTTTATTTTTTTATTTTTTTAATTTTTTTAAATAAACCTTTATTTATAAACTGCAACATGTACAAACAGCTGAGAAACAATAATCAAAATAAGTATGGTGCCAGTATGCTGTTTTTTTTCTCAATAAAATACTGTAAAGGATAGAAATGTAGTTTGTCTCTTTTATCCGATTATTAATCGATTAATCGAAATAATAATCGACAGATTAATCGATTATCAAATTAATCGTTAGTTGCAGCCCTAATTAATAGTAAAGAAAATAAAATAAATATATAAAT
>NC_084757.1:4802558-4810058 GCF_033978785.1 Entelurus aequoreus | reverse complement strand
ACATCTGAGATATTTTGGGGGAAAATGTTGCATATTTTGTGTTTGCCATATAAAAAAACTGAGCTGTTTTTTATAAAGAAGGGCCTAAAACGAACAAACGAAAAACATAGACAACAATAAAACGTATAATTGACGGATAGATCTGAAGTTGATCTCGAGATTATTGTGTTAAAAGTAAACAGTAAAAAAAAAAAAATAGAATTTATTTTTTAACACTATAATTATTTGGATCCCCAATAATTGTAGTGTGATTTGTTTTTAAGTGTCATTGCTCAAAAAATAATAACTTTTTAAGGCTCCAATTATTATATAACATCAAATATTCCACTTAAAAATGTTATTGTGTGAAAATATTGCATATTTTGTATTTTTTCCATAACAAAACAGGGTTTTCTTTGACAACAAGAGCATACAACTTAAATCTTTAAAACCGTTATATTGACAGATAGACCTAATGTTGATCTAGAGATTTAAAACTTGAATAATAATAAAAATAATAATACTGAATAATGACACATTTTTAATATTTTTTTTGACCAAAACCCTTTGGGGTCCCCGGGATCAAGCCTGAGTGGAGGCCTAAATGTATATTTTTTATACATATATTGTAGGGATGTCCGATAATGGCTTTTTGCCGATATTGTCCAACTCTTTAATCACCGATACCGATATCAACCGATACCGATATCAACCGATATATACAGTCGTGGAATTAACACATTATTATGCCTAATTTGGACAACCAGGTATGGTGAAGATAAGGTACTTTTTAAAAAAATGAATCAAATAAAATAAGATAAATTAAAAACATTTTCTTGAATAAAAAAGAAAGTAAAACAATATAAAAACAGTTACATAGAAACTAGTAATGAATGAAAATGAGTCAAATTAACTGTTAAAGGTTAGTACTATTAGTGGAGCAGCAGCACGCACAATCATGTGTGCTTACGGACTGTATCCCTTGCAGACTGTATTGATATATATTGATATATAATGTAGGAAGCAGAATATTAATAACAGAAAGAAACAACCCTTTTGTGTGAATGAGTGTAAATGGGGGAGGGAGGTTTTTTTGGGTTGGTGCACTAATTGTAAGTGTATCTTGTGTTTTTTATGTGGATTTAATAAAAAAAAAACAAAAAAAACCAAAAAAAAAACGATACCGATAATAAAAAAAACGATACCGATAAATTCCGATATTACATTTAAACGCATATATCGGCCGATAATATCGGCAGGCCGATATTATCGGACATCTCTAATTATTATTATTATTATTATTGCAACCCTGTGGGAAACACTGATCACCTGTCAATCACAATCACACCTGAAATCATCGAGCTGGGCGTCTAATGAGAGTTCACGGTGACGACTGACCAACGTGGAGCGTTTACGTTACCGGAGTCGTCGAGCCAGGAGGGATGTAGAAGAGAGGAACTCCGTTTTTGGTGCTCTCCGGAATGGTGTAGTTCTCAGGTATGGAGTTGAAGGACTGCAGGTGCACCAACATCTGATCCGTTTGGTTGATGCTGAGGGGAACAAACACAACGTTATCCCGCGGCTTCGTCTCTGGCGTTGGACGCCGCCGTACCTCTGCAGCGTGTTCCAGAAGCGGCGGATGACGGAGGTGCGGTACGGACTGGTGATGGGCTTCCTCTGCGTGCAGCTGATGTCGTGCAGGATGTCGTAGCTGCCCTCCATGGTGACCTCCACGCGGGTGGTGCGCTTGCCGGGGTCCAGCGGCCAGGAGGCGGCCGCCAAGTACTCGATGTGCATGTTGTGTTTCCACAGCAGCACCAGCTTCACCTCCAGCTGGGTGCCGCCTGAAATAAAGCGATCATGTAAAGAATTTGACCTTTTTTGGGGTTTTTCTTCCGCTCATACCTTTCGTGAGGCTGATCTCCCGGATGGTGTAGCCCTCCCTCAGCCGCACCGACACCACGCTGATCAAATGAGCATGGACTTCCTTCTCCGTGTGCTTCTTCCTCCTCATGACCAGCGCCGGGTTTCCGCTGGCGGACACCAGGTGCTCGTTGAACAGCTTGTGCTGGGAAACTACAAAATGTCTCCTTTTATGTTAGATCCACTATGGACTGGACTCTCACTATTATGTTAGATCCACTATGGACTGGACTCTCACACTATTATGTTAGATCCACTATGGACTGGACTCTCACACTATTATGTTAGATCCACTATGGACTGGACTCTCACTATTATGTTAGATCCACTATGGACTGGACCGTCACTATTATGTTAGATCCACTATGGACTGGACTCTCACACTATTATGTTAGATCCACTATGGACTGGACTCTCACACTATTATGTTAGATCCACTATGGACTGGACTCTCACACTATTATGTTAGATCCACTATGGACTGGACTCTCACTATTACGTTAGATCCACTATGGACTGGACTCTCACTATTATGTTAGATCCACTATGGACTGGACCGTCACTATTATGTTAGATCCACTATGGACTGGACTCTCACACTATTATGTTAGATCCACTATGGACTGGACTCTCACACTATTATGTTAGATCCACTATGGACTGTACTCTCACACTATTATGTTAGATCCACTATGGACTGGACTCTCACTATTATGTTAGATCCACTATGGACTGGACTCTCACACTATTATGTTAGATCCACTATGGACTGGACTCTCACACTATTATGTTAGATCCACTATGAACTGGACTCTCACTATTATGTTAGATCCACTATGGACTGGACTCTCACACTATTATGTTAGATCCACTAGATGGCCCGTGCTGTGGTCTCACCGCAGAAGGACTCTGAGTTCATGGACTCGGGGGTCTTGAGGAAGGAGTAGGTCAGGAAGGCCTTGTGGTAGACGTTCATCTCCTGGCAGTCCCGGCCCGGTTGAGGACAGCTGGGGAGGTAGGAGCCAAAGGTGGCCAGCGAGATGAACTTCATGAGCTCCACGTTGGGGATGTAGCCAAAGCTGCAGTCGTAGGAGTAGGCCCCGCCCACCTGGAGAGAAGAAAGATCGTTGCAGCAAAAAGTGTGAACCAAGGGTGCCCGTTAGGTGGATGGTGGAGGGTGTGTCAGTCCATCGCCAGCCAGGCATTAAAAGAATAGAGCTAAAAATGATGGATCATCAATCTTCACCAAGACGTGACTTTGGTCACTTGATTGACATTCACGGCACCCGAGGGTCCTGTGAGATGACGCTGGCTGCTGCCACATCATTATTAAGAAAAAATGGTCGAGTCGGTTAAAGAACTTGAAAATTTCCCGTAATTCCGTAATACCATTTTTCAATTAAAAAACTGTTACTACTGGTACTTCAACGTTTCTTAAAGGCCTACTGAAATGAAATGTTCTTATTTAAACGGGGATAGCAGATCCATCCTATGTGTCATACTTGATCATTTCGCGATATTGCCATATTTTTGCTGAAAGAATTTAGTAGAGAACAACGACGATAAAGATCGCAACTTTTGGTCGCTGATAAAAAAAAGCCTTGCCTGTACCGGAAGTAGCGTGACGTCACTGGAGGAAGGACTCCTCACATTTCCCCGTTGTTTACACCAGCAGCGAGAGCGATTCGGACCGAGAAAGCGACGATTACCCCATTAATTTGAACGAGGATGAAAGATTCGTGGATGAGGAACGTTAGAGTGAAGGACTAGAGAGGCAGTGCAGGACGTATCTTTTTTCGCTCTGACCGTAACTTACGTACAAGCTGGCTCATTGGATTCCACACTTTCTCCTTTTTCTATTGTGGATCACAGATTTGTATTTGAAACCACCTGGGATACTATATCCTCTTGAAAATGAGAGTCGAGCACGCAAAATGGATATTCACAGTGACTTTTATCTCCACGACAATTAGGGATGTCCGATAATATCGGCCTGCCGATATTATCGGCCGATAAATGCGTTAAAATGTAATATCGTAAATTATCGGTATCGGTTTTTTTTATTATCTGTATCGGTTTTTTTGTTGTTGGTGTTTTTTTTGTTTTTTTTTATTAAATCAACATAAAAAACACAAGATACACTTACAATTAGTGCACCAACCCAAAAAACCTCCCTCCCCCCATTTCTTTCTGTTATTAATATTCTGCTTCCTACATTATATATCAATATATATCAATACAGTCTGCAAGGGATACAGTCCGTAAGCACACATGATTGTGCGTGCTGCTGCTCCACTAATAGTACTAACCTTTAACACTTCATTTTACTCATTTTCATTCATTACTAGTTTCTATGTAACTGTTTTTATATTGTTGTACTTTCTTTTTTATTCAAGAAAATGTTTTTAATTTAGTTATCTTATTTTATTATTATTTTTAAAAAGTACCTTATCTTCACCATACATGGTTGTCCAAATTAGGCATAATAATGTGTTAATTCCACGACTGCATATATCGGTTGATATCGGTATCGGTTGATATCGGTATCTGTAATTAAAGAGTTGGACAATATCAGAATATCGGATATCGGCAAAAAGCCATTATCGGACATCCCTAACGACAATACATCGGCATGTGTGCACCCCTGGTGTGAAAGGACGTGTGCGTGAGAACCTGCACGAAGGAGCAGGTGATGGTTCCACTCCGCAGCTGGTTCAGAAGCGTCTCGCACACGACGACATCGGGGACGCTCATCACGCCGTCGGTGATGATGATGATGCCTGGGACACACAGGAAGCCATTCAAGTTCAAGTTAAAGTAGCAATGATAGTCACACACACACACACACACACACACACACACACACACACACACACACACACACACACACTAGGTGTGGTGAAATGTGTCCTCTGCATTTGACCCATCCCCTTGTTCACCCTCTGGGAGGTGAGGAGAGCAGTGAGCAGCAGCGGTGGCCACGCCCGGGAATCATTTTTGGTGATTTAACCCCCAATTCCAACCCTTGATCACCGATCATTTTTATCGTCAAAAAATCTCCTGAATGTAAACAAATGCCATGGGTGGATCTACACCGGACATCCACTGTAATGATACCAAGTACAATAGCGTATCTAGTCGATACTAGTATGATGACACCGATCATTTTTATCGTCAAAAAATCTTCTGAATGTAAACAAATGCCATGGGTGGATCTACACCTGACATCCACTGTAATGATACCAAGTACAACAGTGTATCTAGTCGATACTAGTATGATTACACCGATCACTTTTATCGTCAAAAAATCTCCTGAATGTAAACAAATGCCATGGGTGGATCTACACCTGACATCCACTGTAAAGATACCAAGTACAAAAGCGTATCTAGTCGATACTAGTATGATGACACCGATAATTTTTATCATCAAAAAAATCTTCTGAATGTAAACAAATGCCATGGGTGGATCTACACCTGACATCTACTGTAATGATACCAACTACAATAGCGTATCGAGTCGATACTAGTATGATTACACCGATAATTGTTATCGTCAAAAAATATTTTTCCCTTTTCAAAATTCATATTATGTTCATAAAGTCAGTAAATACGTCCCTGGAAACTTGAAGACTTTGAATATGACCAATGTATGATCCTGTAACTACTTGGTATCGGATTGATGCCTAAATGTGTGGTATCATCCAAAACTAATGTAAAGTATCAAAGAAGAGAAGAATAAGTGATTATTACATTTTAACAGAAATGTAGATAGAACATGTTAAAAGAGAAAATAAGCAGATATTAACAGTAAATGAACAAGTGGATTAATAATCCATTTTTACAGTTTGTCCCTCATAATGTGTACAAAATAATAGGTGTATAAATGACACAATATGTTACTGCATACGTCAGCAGACTAATTAGGAGTCTTTGTTTGTTTACTTACTACTAAAAGACAAGTTGTCTAGTATGTTGACTATTTTATTTAAGGACTAAATGACAATAATAAACATATGTTTCATGTACACTAACATTTTTTGTTCAAATAAAGACAATAATGACATTTTTTTGTGGTCCCCTTTATTTAGAAAAGTATCAAAAAGTATCGAAATACATTTTGGTACCGCTACCAAAACATTGGAATTGGGACAACCCTAGTACTGACACTACTTTACTGGTTTATACCATCATGAGTCCAGAACAGCAACCCTTTCAAGCAAGCGTACCTGCACTGGAGTTGGGGGGCAGCAGCTGCAGGGCCAGGATGCCTTGACGCACCATGCTAACCAGTCCCATGTCTGCTGACACCATGGAGACGCCCTGCCGCCTTTGAGGCTGCTCGTCCAGGTTGTTGCTCTGAAGACCTGCGCTTTGGCCCGACTCGCCGCTCTAAAAGTGGAAGAGAACGGTGGCATGGTGAATAAAATCATTGCTACTAGGGATGTTTTATCTGTATTTCGTAAACTTGACTAAGCACTTTGTTGTTTCTGTTGTTTCAAGCCAGCTTAGCGATTAGCATGCCTTCTTGGTTCCTGCTGGCTCCTACTCAGTGTGAAACATGTTTAACCTCATCCTCCAGTGATAATGATACTTGTAAGGAATGTAGTTTGTTTGGCGCAATGGAGGTGATGATTAATAACTTAGTGGAGCGGCTTCACACTTTGCTAGCTGTCAGTCGGGGGACCAAAAATAAATATCGCGCCAGCGGCTTTTGTGATCAGCATATAAAAGGCATTTTTATCAGCCTTTTCCACGGAAATTGGCCGATACTGATTGGTGGCTGATCGATAGGCTCGTCCTTATTTGGCACCCCTCTGTAAAAGAAAGACACGACTCCAAACTAGGGCCGGATGATTATAGCAAAAATAATAATCACAATTATTTTGACTGATATTTAAATCTCCATTAATAACACGATTAATTCATTTGAAAACAATTGTGTTTATTGGACCACAAAAAGGCAAATTTAATAGAATTTAAAAGATCAACCGGATAAGAGTTATTAACGAATCAACAAGTTTAAATTTTTTTATAGTAATATCAATAAACTCAAATAATAGCAATATGAAAAAATTAAATTAGGTTTTTCTGATTTAATTGAATTTTTTATTCTGTTTTTTACCTTTTACACTAATTTCACCACCATAGAACGTGTGCTTTTTGTGTCATAAATACAATCTAGTACATTTGTTATTAATTAAATGCATATGAAATATATATATATACATACATACACACACACACGTATGTATGTATGTATATATATATATATATACAGTGTTTCCCACACATTTATTTATTTGTGGCGGCCCGCCACGAAAGAATTAAGTCCGCCACAATTTAAAAAATAAAAATAAAATAAAAAATAATAATAATAATTTTTTTGTTGTTGTCTTGTCCAGCTTCTCAGGCAAATCATATAGTTGATGTAAACGCCCATATAGGCTGTTCAGATTTACTTTACAAAAGAGAAGTGTAGGATACTTCTCTTGTTGCCTTATTTGTATTTGACCACTACTGTTTTCTGTTTATTTGTTACTGACTGTGGCAGGACACCTCTGCCTCTGTTTCACTTTATGTTGCTGGTAAATAATATGG
>NC_084757.1:4685058-4797558 GCF_033978785.1 Entelurus aequoreus | reverse complement strand
GTTTACCCAGGAACCAGGCCAGACGCACGTTCCTGGAGATGCGGTACTCCTCCTTCATCAGCAGGTAGATGTGGTCGGCCTCCTCCACCTGAGGGAACACAAACGCTCAGCCCGGGAACTTTGAATAGCCGCAAAAGAAGCCAAGGCGGTCGCAGCCGAGGCTCCTGACGAAGCGGAAGAGGTTTCTGCAGAGGGCGGACCTTACAAGCGGCTCAAGACCGGACTTCACCCAGGTTGCTCCAGGCTTTTAGATCTCAAGTTAAAACATACTTGTTTAAACTGGCTTCTAACTAGGGATGTGCGTATCGATCCTGTGGTATCGATATATCGATACTCACACGCTACTCATTTGGCATCACTTTTCTGAAAAAAGTATCGATATAAACCAAAAAACGGCGTGTGGGGGGTGCGAGCATCACTTTCAGATGTTTTTGATGACTTACTTAACTTACTATGTGCTGGGACACCCCTGTACCTGGCCGAGTGTAGAGCTGGCCCAGTCACTTGACAGGAGACAGCGAATGAGCGTGGTCAACGTGCAACAAACACACACAGCCAGCCGACTGTAGCGATGCAGCCAGGCATATCCAGTGTTGTCCAATTGTTGACTTAAAACAGGCATTGTTTTTTTTTTTTTAGTAATGTTTACTGAATATTTTTGTTTAAATGATTATCCTAAATTCAAATAATTTCCACACAGGGGAATTTACTGTTAGTTGAAAATTGCTTGAGTATTTAAAACAAGATAAGAAAGAGATACAATTTGGAGATTCTTCATCTTTGCATTACAGTTTTATTTTTTTCCAAGAAAATCTTGAAATATATGATTGAATGTGATTTTGGTTTTAATCTGTAACATGATTTCTTACATTTCGAAAACATTAGCCTATTTCATATTTCATTAATTGCTAATTATATCACAAACTTTAAAAAATAACTGCAGCTTCTTGCAATTCGGATTTGACTGTTAATTGGAAAGCCCTAATATTTAATTATTATTATATATAATATATAGTTATTATTATATATAATATTTAATTTATTTTTCATATTTATGTTATTTATTTTAATTTTACTTTTATTATATATTGATCATAATAAATGTGGTATAAATGGTCTGTATTTGTCTTGTGATTTGTCTTAAAGGCCTACTGAAAGCCACTACTAGCGACCACGCAGTCTGATAGTTTATATATCAATGATGAAATCTTAACATTGCAACACATGCCAATATGGCCGGGTTAACTTATAAAGTGACATTTTAAATTTGCCGCTAAACTTCCGGTTCGAAACGCCTCTGAGGATGACGTATGCGCGTGACGTAGCCCGGGGAACACGGGTATGCCTTCCACATTGAAGCCAATATGAAAAAGCTCTGTTTTCATTTCATAATTCCACAGTATTCTGGACATCTGTGTTCGTGAATCTGTTGCAATCATGTTCATTGCATTATGGAGAAGGAAGCTGAGCGAGCAAAGAAGAAAGTTGTCGGTGCGAAATGGACGTATTTTTCGAACGTAGTCAGCCACAACAGTACACAGCCGGCGCTTCTTTGTTTACATTCCCGAAAGATGCAGTCAAGATGGAAGAACTCGGATAACAGAGACTCTAACCAGGAGGACTTTTGACTTCGATACACAGACGCCTGTAGAGAACTGGGACAACACAGACTCTTACCAGGATTACTTTGATTTGGATGACAAAGACGCAGACGTGCTACTGTGAGTATGCAGCTTTGGCTTCTAAACATTTGATCGCTTGACCGTATGTGCGCAACTTTTTTTTGCGTATGTACGTAACTTTTTTAAAATATATAAGCTTTATGAACCTTGGGTTAGGTGAACGGTCTTTTGGGCTGAGTGATTGTGTGTGTTGATCAGGTGTTTGAATTGTATTGGCGTGTTCTATGGAGCTAGGAGCTAGCATAGGAGCTAGGAGCTAGCATAACAAACACGCAGGTGTTTTTATGCAGGATTAATTTGTGGCATATTAAATATAAGCCTGGTTGTGTTGTGGCTAATAGAGTATATATATGTCTTGTGTTTATTTACTGTTGTAGTCATTCCCAGCTGAATATCAGGTCACCCCCGCCTCTCACAGCATCTTCCCTATCTGAATAGCTTCAACTCCCCACTAGTCCTTCACTTGCACTTTACTCATCCACAAATCTTTCATCCTCGCTCAAATTAATGGGGAAATTGTCGCTTTCTCGGTCCGAATCTCTCTCACTTCATGCGGCCATCACTGTAAACAATAGGGAACTTTGCGTATATGTTCAACTGACTACGTCACGCTACTTCCGGTAGGGGCAAGCCTTTTTTTTATCAGATACCAAAAGTTGCAATCTTTATCGTCGTTGTTCTATACTAAATCCTTTCAGCAAAAATATGGCAATATCGCGAAATGATCAAGTATGACACATAGAATAGATCTGCTATCCCCGTTTAAATAAAAAAAATTCATTTCAGTAGGCCTTTAAATAATAACAATAGTAATAATATTTTTGACTGACAAAAAATTGCCAATAAGAAATTATTGGTATCGGTATCGGTATCGATGAAAATGCAAGAAAAAGTATCGGTATCGTATCAAATCCTAAAAGTGTGGTATCGCCCATCCCTACTTCTAACACACAATTACCATAAGCGTTGCTTTTTCAACTGTTTTAACATGCATGATTTGTATTTATGAATACCCTGTTCCTACTTTCTTTGACCTAGTTTGTCCCCTAAAGCACCTTGTGCACCAGTGTGATGCTGCAAGGTGCTACACAAATACGCCCTGATTGACTTCTTTAGCCCGCTAAAAGACAGACGAGCAGCATGCAGAGTAAAGTAAAACTATATGAGGATCCTACTATTTGCCCGATTTATGGTGCAGTTATTTTTAGTAATGTGTGTTTTCCATCTTGTACGTTAAAAAAATTTTTTTTATACTTATTTCACTCAAAAAGTGCTACTGCATCACTGCACGTAAGCGGCAAGGCTCAAAACCAACATTGAATGCCCGTAACCTTGGATCCCTCAGGCGGTACTGCATCAAAATGCCACATCAGTGTGTAAAGGATATCACCACATGGGCTCAGGAACACTTCAGAAAACCACTGTCAGTAACTACAGTTGGTCGCTACATCTGTAAGTGCGAGTTAAAGCTATACTATGCAAAGCCAAAGCCATTTATCAACAACACCCAGAAACGCCCCCGGCTTAGTTGGGCCCCGAGCTCATCTAAGATGGACTGATGCAAAGTGGAAAAATGTTTTGTGTTCTGACGAGTCCACATTTCGAATTGTTTTTTTGGAAACTGTGGACGTCCTGTATTGATATATATTGATATATAATGTAGGAAGCAGAATATTAATAACAGAAAGAAACAACCCTTTTGTGTGAATGAGTGTAAATGGGGGGAGGGAGGTTTTTTGGGTTGGTGCACTAATTGTAAGTGTATCTTGTGTTTTTTATGTTGATATAATAAAAAAATTTAAATAAATAAATAACCGATACCAATCATGAAAAAAACGATACCGATAATTTCCGATATTACATTCTAAAGCATTTATCGGCCGATAATATCGGCAGGCCGATATTATCTCTACTTTTTATCCATAGATTAAATTTTTTATCATCTATAGCAGGGGTGTCAAAAGTGTGCCCCGGAGGCCATTTGCGGCCCACAGCTAATGTTTTAAAGGCCCACGGCACATTCTAAAAATACTAGTCAAATAAACAAAAACATAACAAAAGTGAAATAAAAATGCTTAAAGGTGAAATGTAATTTAGAAAAAGATGCAATGTTGACTAATAAAACAAAGCTGTTTTTTTTCTCTTTCAAACTGTCATTGCTCAAAACATAATATTGAATCAAAATCAATGTTATTATGAATTATTGACCTATAAGGTTCCCATTACTTCACATCAAATATTATACTAAGAAAAATATTTTTGGTGGAAGATTTTGCAAATTTGGTAAATAAATAACTAGGGACGTCCGATAATGGCTTTTTGCCGATATCCGATATTCCGATATTGTCCAACTCTTAATTACTGATACCGATATCAACCGATGCCGATATATCCAGTCGTGGAATTAACACATTATTATGCCTAATTTGGACAACCAGGTATGGTGAAGATAAGGCCTTTTTTTAAAATTAATAAAATAAGATAAATAAATTAAAAACATTTTCTTGAATTAAAAAAAAAGTAAAAAAATATCAAAACCGTTACATAGAAACTAGTAATGAATGAAAATGAGTAAAATGAAGTGTTAAAGGTTAGTACTATTAGTGAAGCAGCAGCACGCACAATCATGTGTGCTTACGGACTGTATCCCTTGCAGACTGTATTGATATATATTGATATATAATGTAGGAACCAGAATATTAATAACAGAAAGAAACAACCCTTTTGTGTGAATGAGTGTAAATGGGGGAGGGAGGTTTTTTGGGTTGGTGCACTAATTGTAAGTGTACCTTGTGTTTTTTATGTTGATATAATAAAAGAATATAAAAATAAATAACCGATACCAATCATAAAAAAAACGATACCGATAATTTCCGATATTACATTCTAAAGCATTTATCGGCCGATAATATCGGCAGGCCGATATTATCTCTACTTTTTATCCATAGATTTAATTTTTTATTATTTATAGCAGGGGTGTCAAGAGTGTGCCCCGGAGGCCATTTGCGGCCCACAGCTAATGTTTTAAAGGCCCACGGCACATTCTAAAAATACTAGTCAAATAAACAAAAACATAGCAAAAGTGAAATAAAAAAGCTTAAAAGGTGAAATGTAATTTAGAAAAAGTTGCAATGTTGACTAATAAAACAAAGCTGTTTTTTTTCCCTTTCAAACTGTCATTGCTCAAAACATAATATTGAATCAAAATCAATGTTATTATGAATTATTGACCTATCCAAGGTTCCCATTACTTCACATCAAATATTACACTAAGAAAAATATTTTTGGTGGAAGATTTTGCAAATTTGGTAAATAAATAACTAGGGACGTCCGATAATGGCTTTTTGCCGATATCTGATATTCCGATATTGCCCAACTCTTAATTACCGATACCGATATCAACCGATGCCGATATATACAGTCGTGGAATTAACACATTATTATGCTTAATTTGGACAACCAGGTGTGGTGAAGATAAGGCCTTTTTTAAAAAAAATTATAAAATAAGATAAATAAATTAAAAACATTTTCTTGAATAAAAAAGAAAGTAAAACAATATAAAAACAGTTACATAGAAACTAGTAATTAATTAAAATTTGTAAAATGAAGTGTTAAAGGTTAGTACTATTAGTGGAGCAGCAGCACGCACAATCATGTGTGCTTACGGACTGTATCCCTTGCAGACTGTATTGATATATATTGATATATAATGTAGGAAGCAGAATATTAATAACAGAAAGAAACAACCCTTTTGTGTGAATGAGTGTAAATGGGGGAGGGAGGTTTTTTGGGTTGGTGCACTAATTGTAAGTGTACCTTGTGTTTTTTATGTTGATATAATAAAAGAATATAAAAATAAATAAATAACCGATACCAATCATGAAAAAAACGATACCGATAATTTCCGATATTACATTCTAAAGCATTTATCGGCCGATAATATCGGCAGGCCGATATTATCTCTACTTTTTATCCATAGATTTAATTTTTTATCATCTATAGCAGGGGTGTCAAGAGTGTGCCCCGGAGGCCATTTGCGGCCCACAGCTAATGTTTTAAAGGCCCACGGCACATTCTAAAAATACTAGTCAAATAAACAAAAACATAACAAAAGTGAAATAAAAAAGCTTAAAGGTGAAATGTAATTTAGAAAAAGTTGCAACGTTGACTAATAAAACAAAGCTGTTTTTTTTTTCCTCTCAAACTGTCATTGCTCAAAACATAATATTGAATCAAAATCAATGTTATTATGAATTATTGACCTATAAGGTTCCCATTACTTCACATCAAATATTACACTAAGAAAAATATTTTGGTGGAAGATTTTGCAAATTTGTTAAATAAATAACTAGGGACGTCCGATAATGGCTTTTTGCCGATATGCCGATATTGTCCAACTCTTAATTACCGTTACCGATATCAACCGATGCCGATATATACAGTCGTGGAATTAACACATTATTATGCTTAATTTGGACAACCAGGTATGGTGAAGATAAGGTCCTTTTAAAAAAAATAAAAAAAATAAGATAAATAAATTCAAAACATTTTCTTGAATAAAAAAGAAAGTAAAACAATATAAAAACAGTTACATAGAAACTAGTAATGAATGAAAATGAGTAAAATGAAGTGTTAAAGGTTAGTACTATTAGTGGAGCAGCAGCACGCACAATCATGTGTGCTTACGGACTGTATCCCTTGCAGACTGTATTGATATACATTGATATATAATGTAGGAAGCAGAATATTAATAACAGAAAGAAACAACCCTTTTGTGTGAATGAGTGTAAATGGGGGAGGGAGGTTTTTTGGGTTGGTGCACTAATTGTAAGTGTATCTTGTGTTTTTTATGTTGATATAATAAAAGAATATAAAAATAAATAACCGATACCAATCATAAAAAAAACGATACCGATAATTTCCGATATTACATTCTAAAGCATTTATCGGCAGGCCGATATTATCTCTACTTTTTATCCATAGATTTAATTTTTTATCATCTATAGCAGGGGTGTCAAAAGTGTGCCCCGGAGGCCATTTGCGGCCCACAGCTAATGTTTTAAAGGCCCACGGCACATTCTAAAAATACTAGTCAAATAAACAAAAACATAGCAAAAGTGAAATACAAATGCTTAAAGGTGAAATGTAATTTAGAAAAAGTTGCAATGTTGACTAATAAAACAAAGCTGTTTTTTTTTTCTTTCAAACTGTCATTGCTCAAAACATAATATTGAATCAAAATCAATGTTATTATGAATTATTGACCTATAAGGTTCCCATTACTTCACATCAAATATTACACTAAGAAAAATATTTTTGGTGGAAGATTTTGCAAATTTGGTAAATAAATAACTAGGGACGTCCGATAATGGCTTTTTGCCGATATCCGATATTGTCCAACTCTTAATTACCGATACCGATATCAACCCATGCCGATATATACAGTCGTGGAATTAACACATTATTATGCTTAATTTGGACAACCAGGTGTGGTGAAGATAAGGCCTTTTTTTAAAAATTTTATAAAATAAGATAAATAAATTAAAAACATTTTCTTGAATAAAAAAGAAAGTAAAACAATATAAAAACAGTTACATAGAAACTAGTAATTAATTAAAATTTGTAAAATGAAGTGTTAAAGGTTAGTACTATTAGTGGAGCAGCAGCACGCACAATCATGTGTGCTTACGGACTGTATCCCTTGCAGACTGTATTGATATATATTGATATATAATGTAGGAAACAGAATATTAATAACAGAAAGAAACAACCCTTTTGTGTGAATGAGTGTAAATGGGGGAGGGAGGTTTTTTGGGTTGGTGCACTAATTGTAAGTGTATCTTGTGTTTTTTATGTTGATTTAATAAAAGAATATAAAAATAAATAAATAACCGATACCAATCATAAAAAAAACGATACCGATAATTTCCGATATTACATTCTAAAGCATTTATCGGCAGGCCGATATTATCTCTACTTTTTATCCATACATTTAATTTTTTATCATCTATAGCAGGGGTGTCAAAAGTGTGCCCCGGAGGCCATTTGCGGCCCACAGCTAATGTTTTAAAGGCCCACGGCACATTCTAAAAATACTATTCAAATAAACAAAAACATAACAAAAGTGAAATACAAATGCTTAAAGGTGAAATGTCATTTAGAAAAAGTTGCAATGTTGACTAATAAAACAAAGCTGTTTTTTTTTTCTTTCAAACTGTCATTGCTCAAAACATAATATTGAATCAAAATCAATGTTATTATGAATTATTGACCTATCCAAGGTTCTGGAGATGTCCGATAATATCGGCCTGCCGATATTATCGGCCGATAAATGCTTTAAATTGTAATATCGGAAATTATCGGGATCGTTTTTTTTTATTATCAGTATCGTTTTTTTGTTTGTTTTTGTTTTGGTTTTTTTATTAAATCAACATAAAAAACACAGTGTACACTTACAATTAGTGCACCAACCCAAAAAACCTCCCTCCCCCATTTACACTCATTCACACAAAAGGGTTGTTTCTTTCTGTTATTAATATTCTGCTTCCTACATTATATATCAATATATATCAATACAGTCTGCAAGGGATACAGTCCGTAAGCACACATGATTGTGCGTGCTGCTGCTCCACTAATAGTACTAACCTTTTAACACTTCATTAGACTCATTTTCATTCATTACTAGTTTCTATGTAACTATTTTTATATTGTTTTACTTTATTTTTTTTTCAAGAACATGTTTTTAATTTATTTGACTTATTTTACTGTATTTTTATTTTATTTAAAAAAGCACCTTATCTTCACCGTACCTGGTTGTCCAAATTAGGCATAATAATGTGTTAATTCCACGACTGTATATATCGGTATCGGTTGATATCGGTATCGGTAATTAGAGTTGGACAATATCGGTAAAAAGCCATTATCGGACATCCCTAAAAAATATTTTTGGTGGAAGATTTTGCAAATTTGGTAAATAAATAACCCAAAAAATTATATTTTGTTGTTTTCTTACTGTACCGAAAATGAACCGAACCGTGACCCCTAAAACGAGGTACGTACCGAACCGAAATGTTCGTGTACCGTTACACCCCTAATATATACACAATGCGACAACTTCACTGTGTTTGGGGTTCGTACATGTGCAGTCGACGACCCACGTTATTACTTTAATAGACCATGAATTAACTTTTAAGGAACTTTTCCAACAATGTTGTAACTGCACTACAGCCTATTATTTATATATTAGTTTCATGTTTAACACCACCACCATTATACAAGTCATATATGCAACACTTTTTGCAGTCTAAAAATGATTGTTCTTGCGGCGGCCTGAAAGCGAAAGTACCTCATGGTCCTGTCTCTCCGCCATGCCTTGCGTCTCATAAGGGCTGCAGGGATGTTGTCGGCCCTTAAAAACCACACTTGGAATGGATTTGGTCCGAAATGACGAGCCTTAATCGTCTTGTTGGTCATGTAGCTTCACTGTTGTCGGCCGTTTCTTCCTCGCATCTCTTGACGGCAGCGCGGAAGAGCGCTCCTCGGCACACCGCCGCCACCGTGCGGTTCGGAGTGGAACAGACGCTGTTATCTTTCATGTCGCAATCCTCGAAATAAATGACGGCATATAAAATAACACTTAATTAATTGTTAATGAATATAATCCCTCATACACAATGTTCAATGTATGTTTTGGCCATTTAATAGAAATTGATAAAACGTTGGGTTTATTTGAATAACATTTTTTTTATAAATCAATAAAGAACATTGAAAACCAAAAAAGAGCAATAAGTAGTCTTACTTAATGGATAGCCCAGATTCACAAGCATACAAACCAAACAAATACATCCAAATATAATGAAAAAAACCAAAAAAAAACAACAAGTGCAAAATTTCATGAAGTACAAACCGAAAATAAAAATATATACACCTCACGGGATGATACAAAACAAATACAAAACCAGACAAAAATAATAAATATAAAGCAAAATGTAAACACATACGGCTGTCCTTTGAAAATAAACTTCCGGTAACGGAAAAAATATCCCTTTTTGGTCTGTTTTTACGTTTCTGTTTACTTATTTTTTTCAAATGATTTTCATTATTTGCATCTTAAAAACAAAATAAACCAATCGTTTTTTTGGTTTTTGAAATAAAGTTAAGATTTTTTTTAAAACACACACGACTGCGGCGCTTATTGATGACATCATAACCAGGCACGTAATATATATATATATATATATATATATATATACAGGGGCGGATTAAGAAATTTTGGCCCCCTGGGCCTGACATGGTCTTGGCCCCTCAACCCCCCGCGCGTGTGGGCGCACACACACGCACGCACTATGCAAGAAATACTGTATACTGTGAACAGACATGCACACTGTACTGTACAGAAGAGTGCACATACTGCACACACACTATTAGGTATACCACACAGACACTGACAAGCACAGGTTTCACACAGACACAGGGGGAGGGGATAAATGGCCTAAAAATAAACATTTTTGAAAATGATTACGCCCACTTCAGTGATGGTGCATTGGGTCATTTGAGAGATATTATGTATTGGAAGTTGGTAGCTATCATGAAATAAACCCCCCAACCCACCCAAAAAACTAAATCGGACATGATTTTTGCCCCCTTTTCCTCCCTTCTATCATTAAAAATAAAATAATATCTTAGGAAAACACATTGGCATAACGGCAGCTGTGCAGCAAATTGAGGCTCAAAGTCTGTATCTATTTGTGGTTAAGCTTGAGGAGAAGGAGAAAGGTAAAATGATAACATGCATCGGAGAGCACCACAAAGAAAGGTGTAGGCCAGTTCATGGTACAAGGGCTGCATGCAGGTCAAGATAGCCCATTTCCAAGAATGCTATAGTGGCTGGACAGGCACTGGACATGTCCTGAACTCAGTGTCAGACGTGGCTGCCGAATACTTGGATGAAGTGAAGCAGCTGACAGATCTCATGCTGCCCCATCTGAAGACTGTCCTGGCCAGGCAGAGGATGGATGAGGAGACCTTCCCAATGGACCCTGTCAGTGAACAGGCTAGTAACATTGATGGCACCCCTGTGCACAACATTGGGATGGAGAGACAATGTGGCAAGGTGGACTACAAACTGAAGAAGTTGGGCACACTGAACGCAGTCAATAGGTCAATAATTTTACAGAAGAGCCAGGAGCTTCAGAGGTTTCAAGGCAGCAGCACAAGCAAAAAGGGAGGTTGAACTCAACTGGAGTAAATTCATGAAGGCAAAATTCGAGAGTAGGGCAGATGAGAAACAAGAGATGGCTCAAAGAAAGGAGAGTAAGAGACTAGACATGCTGGACACACTGAAATCTTTTGATGGCCCCTTCACGATAGTGGGGAAGTTGAAAAGTTCCTTGTGGATGAAAGTCTGCACAAGAATGCAAAGCTGCAGAGAATGAAGCTTGAGGTTCAGTTTGCCAGAGAAAGCACCAAGCTTCTGCCTAAAGTCAATCCTATCTTCACAATCCAGGTGACACTTCCCAGAAATGGCAAAAGTGCAATTCTCCAAGTCATAATGGATACTTAGAATTTTATGGTGGTGGTAAGTATTCATGAAAACAGGTAGCCTAACATTAGTGAATGGGTGAATTCTGGAAATAACCTAAAAATCTTACACAGTGCACCTTTAAGCAAGGGGTTTCTTTCGTGCTTTCAATTTTGCAAAATCATCCACCACATCATTGAAGTCCAACTCTCTTGTCAGCTCACTCTCAATTGCCATTAGAGATAACACATTTAATCTTTTCTGAGTCATTCTTGTGCGCAGCTCATTTTTTACTCTTGACAAAAGAGAGAATGAGCGTTCTCCCTCACAGTTACTGACCGGTAGAGTGAGAAAAATCTGTAGCGCAATGTATGTATTAGGAAACGTAGGCTGTAGTCCAAAATGTATTATTGTTTTGAGCAGTCCTGAAGGGGTCCTCTCCTCATCAGTGTTGTTGAGCTGTATAAAAGATTTGAACTGTATAAGCTCCTGTCCAAGACTTTCATTGAGGTCAGATGGGTATGATTCAGTGAGAATCTTGGCCTTGTGAAGGACTGAAGCATTGGACTCTGTATCCAAAGAGAAAAGGACACTGAACAAATTGTTCAGATGTTTGTAGGCCTCCAGACGGTGATTAAGGCTTGAACTCAGTTGATCAATAGAGGCAATAAATGTCTCTATTTGAAACAGTTGCCTTCCCTCAAGCACAACATCTGGGGATGCTGATTCATCAGCAAACTTTTTACGTTTCCTCGTCCGTTCAGCCCTGTAAGATGGGGTGCCACCCAACATGTTTAAGGCTTTCTGCTCAAAATGATCAAATAGATCTCTTTGGGAGAGAACAAAGGTGCGCAGAGATTCCAGCAATCTAACTGCTGTACCAAGGTCCATGTCTGCTTTTTGAAGTTGCAGACTTGTGGCCTGAAATCTGGACAGAACAGTGTCCCAAAAGCCTGCCATGAAGGCCATCTCAAGTGAATCCAGCTTCCGCACTAGACTGTCAGCTTCAGTTCGTGTGTCTCGTTTCTCTGTGTCATCAGTGGAAATAACCTGTAGTGCTGCTTTTATTTTACTGTAGTTCTGCCACAGTGCTTTGGTAGATTCTGCACGGCAACTCCAACGCGTGTTGGATAAAGCTTTAAGTGTGAGATCTATGTTGGAATTGCCAAATACCCTGTCCCATCGGTGTGTGGATGCAGTTGTGAAGTTGTAAATAGACTGAATCAAGTCAAAATACTTAGAGACTTCATTTCCACATCTGTCAATGCTGTTGACTCCCACCAAATTCAAAGAGTGAGCTGCACATGGAATATAGTGTATTAATGGGTTGCTTTTCTTTAAGTGAGCCTGCAACCCATTATACCTCCCTGACATGTTGCTGGCATTATCATAAGCCTGCCCCCTGCAATTTGACAGCTCTAACCCTAGATTTTCCAACACAGACATGACACAGTTAGCCAAACTTTCACCTGTATGGCTAGTAATGGGCTCAAAACCCACAAAGCGTTCAACAACACTGCCCTCTTTGCTAACAAAACGGAATATGAATGTCAATTGGTCCACATGAGATAAATCTGGGGTTGAATCCACAATGATAGAGTAGTATTTGCTTGCTTGCAGTTCATCTGCTATAGCCTGTTTGGTTTTTGCACCCATCAATTCAATGAATTCCTCACAAATGGTGGAGGACAGATATGAGGTATTACCTCGACCCATCTGCCCAAACTTTCTGATGTGATCCTTTAGAAAGGGATCAAATTCAGCCAGGACCTCCAGAATACCAAGGTAGTTCCCATTGAGAGGAGACCCTAACTATTCATTTTTACCCCTAAATGCAAGGCCCCTTTCTGCAAGGAATTTAATGACTGCAACAACTCTTTGTAACACCTGCCTCCAATAGCTGCTCTCTGCCTGAAACTGTTTGAACAGGTCTGCATCAACTGTGGCACCTTTGGCGCGGTTCAAGACTGCTTGCATGCAGGTTATGTGCTCAGCACTTCGCTCATGTTCACCAAATCTTTCTGAGTGTTTCCAATCACAATAGCCTGTCACAAAAGAATGCGTTTTTGGGGAAAACAGTTTGCATGCAAAGCAGTAAACATTACCAGTAGAGGGAGAGTACATCAGCCACTCTCTTTGTACTCGTTGTCCATTGGGCAAGTGTGAAGTAAAATGTTCATTGTTTAGGCATCGGGTTTTGCCTCCTAGCCCACTGTTCCTCACAGAAGCTGGATAATGGCTGTGACGGTTGTGAAATGATTTTGCACCTCTTTGAATAAGAACTTCCTTCATTGACTCAGTGAGGGTCTCAGCCCATTTAGCGGGATCACTAGGTAGAGTTGTCACTGTAGATGGTGTTGAAGAAAGATTCAGCTCATTTTCTATGCTGTCCAGAGGTGCAGTGACCTCACATTCATCCGAGCAACTGGCTACTGCTGAATTGGTTGAATCATAAGCATCAGAAGCATTTGGTTCAGTGTCTACACTTGTAGTGGTCTCAGGATCTTGGGAGCTACATGCTAGCTCAGGTGCATTGCTAACCTTAGCTGAATTTGCAGTAGCATTTATAGAATTGCTTTCAGCAGATGTCTTTGTACTGAAGAAGCTGGAGATATTTGGAACACTCTCAAGTAAAACTGATTCCTTTTTTTTCTTTTCTTGCTGAATTTTTTTTCTAGCTCCTCCACTTAAACGTTTATGATCCATATTTCCCTTCTTTCTTTGCACATTGGCTCTTTGCCTATCACAACAGATAAACCAACTATGTGTGTGTGTGTGTGTGTGTGTGTGTGTGTGAGTTTGTTTGTGTGTTTATGATCGGTGCTGCTTCCTTCAAGTGTGTGAGGTGATTTAGAAAACTAGCAACCCAGCATCAACACTCCAAAGCAGAGAATAACAGCTTACTAGCATAGACAATTGAGAGCAGAGAATCAACTGATTCGTCTGATAGACAGCAGGAGAGCAGAGTGGTCAGTGATGATCGAATCAAGAAAATGTCTAAATGGCAAGGGAACAGACTGATTTGTACTGAGGAGAAAGAGAGAGAGAGCCAATTACAGTGAAATATATTCCAAAAGAGCCAAGTGACTAGCTGAAGGCAGGGACAAATGCCTTGGAGTGACCAACAAGAGTGCAAAGTACCAAATGGCAAAATGTGGAAAGACCAACAGGCAGATCTGCTTTTACCTCTTATCTTCACAACCAAAAAGTTGCTAAATGATGTTTTCAGTCGCTAGCCAGGTATGGCCAAAAGACGCGAAATCTAGCGGCAAAGTCGGTCAATCACACTGACAGTGAAACAAATATTTTGAAAAGATAATAATTGTACACCTTTGTGCACTTTAGTCTTCTATCTAAATATTTTCACAAAGGACACCAAGGCAGCTTGCTAGCTATGATGGGAGCAACAATGTCTGATAGACAGCAGGAGAGCAGAGTGGTCAGTGATGATCCAATCAAGAAAATGTCTAAATGGCAAGGGAACAGACTGATTTGTACTGAGGAGAAAGAGAGAGCCAAGTACAGTTAAATATATTCCAGAGCCAAGTGACTAACTGAAGGCAAAGACAACAGCCAGATACCTTAGCAGAGACCAACAAGAATTCAAAGTACCTAATAGCAAGATGGCGAGACCAACACAATAAATTGTATTAGGATTTAATTTATTAACGTTAATCTTAACAGCCAAAAAGTTGCTGAATAATGTTTGTAGTCGCTAGCCAGGTATGCCCAAAACAAGAGTCGCTAAACCTAGCAGCAAAGTTGCTTAATTGCAACACACTCTAGGATTCAGGGGAATTAAGGATAATAAAGATATTAATTGTACAACTTTTTGTACTTTTTTTCTAGTTTTTTGAGTCGCCAGCCATGTATGGCCAAAAGTCGCTAATTGAATGCCAACGTTGCTTAATCGCCAACACACTGGGACTCACTGAAGGACTGACTGAATAAAAAAGATAATTAAGATAATTGTGTACTTTTCTCTTCTGATATTTTCTCTAAGGACCCCAAGCTATCTGCAAGCAGCAATAATGTCTGACAGACAGGAGAGCAGAGTGGTCAGTGATGAATGGCAAGGGAACAGGCTGATTTGTACTGAGGAGAAAGAGAGAGAGAGAGCCAATTACAGTGAAATATATTCCAAAAGAGCCAAGTGACTAGCTGAAGGCAGGGACAAATGCCTTGGAGTGACCAAGAAGAGTGCAAAGTACCAAATGGCAAAATGTGGGAAGACCAACAGGAAGATCTGCTTTTACCACTTATCTTCACAACCAAAAAGTCGCTAAATGATGTTTTTAGTCGCTAGCCAGGTATGGCCAAAAGACGCGAAATCTAGCGGCAAAGTCGGTCAATCACACAGTGAAACAAATAATTTTAAAAAGATAGTAATCGTACAATGTCTTGTACTTTTGTCTTCTTTCTTAATATTTCTCAAAGGACACCAAAATGTCGCTATCTGCAGGCAGCTTGCTAGCTATGATGGCAGCAACAATGTACCTTAGAGTGACTGACCAACAAGAGCTCAAAGTACCTAATGGCAAAATGTGGAGAGACAGACACAATAAATTGCATTAAGATGAAGAGAACTGTTGCTATTATTAATCTTAACATCAACCAGAAAGTCGCTAAATGTCACCAGCCAGGTATGGCCAAAAGTCGCTTAATTGGCCACACACAGTAACAGAGAAACTAACAAAAAAAAGATCATAAAGATAATAGTTGTACAACTGTGTGTACTTTTGTCTTCTTTCTAAATATTTTCCCAAAGGACACCAAAATGTTGCTATCTGCAGGCGGGAGCGTGCCTATGTTCCCCGGGTCCTATGTTCCCCGGGTCCTATGTTCCCCGGTTGTTCCTGGGTCTTTGTATGCGACCGGGGAACTTAGGACCCTTTTTCTAAAAAAGGGTCCTATGTTCCCTGCATTGTATCTGGCGAAATTGCGAAATTGTGCCCTGACCAAAACCATCCCTAAACCTAACCTGTCACAGGGCGTTGTGGAGCACTTTTTTTTGGCGAAATTGTGCCCTGACCAAAACTATCCCTAAACCTAACCTGTCACAGGGCGTTGTGGAGCACTTTTTTGGCGAAATTGTGCCCTGACCAAAACCATCCCTAAACCTAACCTGTCACAGGGCGTGCGGCAGCAGATAGAGCAACTCAAACGCGAACTTCCTACCTTCGACAACTTAAACGCGTCTCTGTCATGCGTGTCTGCGTGCGTCTTACTTAGTCGCGCATTGGAAGCAGCGGGGAACATAGAACCCTTTTCTGGAAAAAGTGTTGTACGTTCCCCGCAGCGGGGAACATAGAACCCTTTTTTTTAAAAAGGGTCCTTAGTTCCCCGGTAGAGGGGAACATAGGACCCGGGTAACATAGGGACGGGGAACATAGGGATGACCCGCTGCAGGCAGCTTGCTAGCTATGATGGCAGCAACGATGTCTGCCAGACAGGAGAGAGTGGTCAGTGACGATCGAATCGAGAAAATGACAAAATGGGTCAAAGACCAAAAAGTTATTAACTGACAGCAGTGACAAATGTCAGACTGTAAACTTTCTCGAAAGAAAAGGACAAAATGGGAAGATGCTGATAATAACAGCAAAATGGAAAATATAAGAATTTCCAAGTAATGCTCAACTCAAGTGTGTGTGTGTGTGTGTGTGCGCGCGTTAAACTTCTTGTTGAATGATTTCAAATTATCTCTGAGTCTGAACTGAGGGAAAGGAAACCAAATTTTGAGCAGTCTCTCACGAGTTCAAAATACCAAATGAGGAGATTCTAAAAGAACAGACCGGTTTATGAAAGACTCGATGGGGGAGGGGCACAGCTAAGAATACTTGAGTGAGATTCTGTGATCCAAATTCGAGATAGAGCTTTTTGATAATGATAATTTGTCAGAGTAAGGTTGTGTAATCAAAATTTGAGAATGAGCTTTGTCAATCAATCAAGAATATTTGCATTAAGTTCTGTGATCAAAATTCAGAAACAACCTTTAATAATTGATAAAGAATATGTGAGTGAGGTTGTGTGATCCATCCAATTTGAGAATTAGCTTTGATAATAATGATTGAGAGCCTCTGGCCCTCTGTGGATCATGGCCGCGGGGCCAATTTTGCCTGGCCCCTTGGGGCCTCTGTGGGTCGTGGCCGCGGGGCCAAGTTGGCCTGGCCCCTTGGGGCCTCTGACCCTCTATGGATCGGGGCCAAGTTGGCCTGACCCCTCGGGGCCTCTGGCCCTCTATGGATCATGGCCGCGGGGCCAAGTTGGCCTGACCCCTTAGGACCTCAGGCCCTCTGTGGGTCGCGGCCGCGGGGCCAAGTTGACCTGGCCCCTTGGGGCCTCTTACCCTCTATGGATCGTGGCCGCGGGGCCAAGTTGACCTGGCCCCTTGGGGCCTCTGGCCTTCTGTGGCTCGCGGCCGCGGGGCCAAGTTGGCCTGGCCCTTTGGGGCCTCTGGCCTTCTGTGGGTCGTGGCCGCGGGGCCAAGTTGGCCTGGCCCCTTGGGGCCTCTGACCGTCTATGGATCGTGGCCGCGGGGCCAAGTTGACCTGGCCCCCTGGGGCCTCTGACCCTCTATGGATCGTGGCCGCGGGCCCAAGTTGGCCTGGCCCCTTGGGGCCTCTGACCGTCTATGGATCATGGCCGCGGGGCCATGTTGGCCTGGCCCCTTGGGGCCTCTGGCCCTCTGTGGGTCGCGGCCGCGGGGCCAAGTTGACCTGGCCCCTTGGGGCCTCTTACCCTCTATGGATCATGGCCGCGGGGCCAAGTTGGCCTGGCCCCTTGGGGCTTAAGATTATTATTTTTGCAAAAGTAGTTTTGCTTGGGTCGCGGCCGCGGGGCCAAGTTGGCCTGGCCCCTTGGGGCCTCTGGCCCCCTGGGCCTGGGCCCGGTAGGCCCGGTCATTAATCCACCTATGTATATATATATATATATATATATATATATATATATATATATATATATATATATATATATATATATATATATATATATATATATATATATATATATATATATATATATATGGGTAAAGCCACAGCTTTTAGTTTGAAAATAACCTTCCGGTGTCCGTATATGGAAAAAATATTTTTTTTGGTCTGTTTTTCAGTTTCTGTTTACTTACTATTTAAAAAAAATATTTTCTTTCTTTGCACCTTAAAAACAAAATAAACCAATCGTTTTTTTGGTTTTTGAAATAAAGTTTAGATTTCTTTTTTTAAACAGACGACTGCGGCGCTTGTTGGTGACGTCATCACCACGCACCTAAAGAAGAATGCAAATATATATATATATTTTATTTTTATTTTAAATAATCCAAATTTGTAGCACAGCATCATAGTTTTCAGAGCTTGTTGGTTGTTAAGAGGTAGAAATGTTTTTAGCCAGAGTCACAAACTGCTAGTAATTATCCCCGCTTTTACTTTGAAAATAAACTTCCGGTTTCCGTAGATGGAAAAAAATATCCCTTTTTTGGTCTGTTTTTCCGTTTCTGTTTACTTATTTTTTTTTATGATTTCCTTTTTTGCACCTTAAAAACAAAACAAACATATCGTTTTTTTGTTTTTGAAATAAAGTTTAAATAAAAAAATAAAAAACAGACGACTGCGGCGCTTGCGTGTGACGTCGTCAGCACGCGCCGCGGTGTCCACGCTGATCAACACAGCGAGCTGACTTCCCCGACATAGTTTAGTGTTTAAAAGATGGAGAAACTCGCCTCTTTGGGCAAGAAAGCGACGACGTCGGACCCGGAAGATCCCATCCGAAGCTTCGAGAAATGGAAAAAGAAGTACAACATCACCAAGTCTCGCGTGAAGCAGGAGCGTCAGGGCAGGAAGAAGCCGGAGTGGCAGGTGGAGCGGGAGAAGATCTCCAAGCTGGTCAGCAGGTACAGCGACATCAACACCAAAGACGCCATTAAGTTCTCCGACTTCCCCATCTCCAAGAACACCTTGCTGGGCCTGCAGCAGTGTCAGTACAGGCTGCCCACGGAGATCCAGCGGCAGACCATCGGCCTGGCCCTGCAGGGCAAGGACGTCCTCGGCGCCGCCAAGACGGGTTCTGGAAAGACGCTCGCCTTCTTGATCCCCGTGTTGGAGTGTCTGTACCGCCAGCAGTGGAGCTCCCTGGACGGCCTGGGCGCCCTCATCATCTCCCCCACCAGAGAGCTGGCCTACCAGACCTTCGAGGTGCTCCGCAGGGTGGGGAAGAACCACGACTTCTCCGCAGGGCTGGTCATCGGCGGGAAGGAGCTGAAGGCGGAGTCGGAGAAGATCCACCGCACCAACGTGGTCATCTGCACCCCGGGGCGGCTGCTCCAGCACATGGACGAGACGGCCGCCTTCCACGCCTCCAACCTGCAGGTGCTGGTGCTGGACGAGGCCGACCGCATCCTGGACATGGGCTTCGCCGACACGCTCAACGCCATCGTGGAGAACCTCCCCCGCACCCGCCAGACGCTGCTCTTCTCCGCCACGCAGACCAAGTCCGTCAAGGACCTGGCGCGGCTCAGCCTCAAGGACCCGGCGTACGTGTGGGTCCACGAGAAGGCCCGCTTCAGCACGCCGGCCACCCTGGAGCAGAGCTACGTGGCGTGCGAGCTCCACGCCAAAGTCAACATGCTCTTCTCCTTCATCCGGAGCCACCTGAGGAAGAAGATCATCGTCTTCTTCGCCTGCTGCAAGGAGGTGCAGTACCTCTTCCGGGTCTTCTGCCGCCTCCGACCGGGCCTGCCGGTCCTGGCCCTCCACGGCAAGCAGCAGCAGATGAAGCGGGTGGAGGTCTACCAGGACTTCCTGCGCAAGAGCACCGCCGTGCTGTTCGCCACCGACGTCGCCGCGCGAGGCCTGGACTTCCCGGCCGTCAACTGGGTGCTGCAGTACGACTGTCCCGAGGACGCCGACACCTACATCCACAGGGTGGGACGCACCGCCAGGTACAAGGAGGGCGGGGAGGCGCTGCTGCTCCTCCTCCCCTCGGAGGAGGAGGGCATGCTGGGACAGCTGCGGAAGAAGAAGGTGCCCATCAACAAGATCCAGGTGAGGGTTTTGGTTACATTTCACTCCTACCAAGTACCACCTCTGGAAAAACTTGGCACTCATAGTGGCAACATTGAAATACAGTAGCATAGTAGGTCTAAGTATTCATTAAAAACAAGGTTTTTATTTTTTTCAAGCATATTTAATATTTTTGGCCACAATTTGAACAGTAACACTGTGTTTGAATATAGAAAAATAAAACGCTGTACTTTTAATCAATGATTCTTTGGCGTACCGCTAGTGCAGGGATGTCTAAAGTGCCAAGTTATATGACTGTGAGGTGTTCGGCTGTAAAATTGGCAAAAAAAAAGTTAGCATGCTAACAGTTAGCATGTATCAAGTGCCAAGTTATAGGACTCTGAGGTGTTTGGCTGCAAAATTGGCTAAAAAAGTTAGCATGGTAATGTCAGTATGCTAACGGTTAGCATGTGTCAGGTACCAAGTTGAAGGACTAAGGTGTTTGGTTGCAAAATTGGCTAAAAAGTTAGCATGCTAACAGTTAGAATGTGTCAAGTACCATGTCATACGACTAGGAAAAATACACAAATATAATTTGCTAAAAAATAAAAAATAAAAAACTTGGCATGTGTCAAGTACCAAGTTATGTATGATTGTGAGGTGTTTGGCTGCAAAATTGGCTAAAAAAGTTAGCATGCTAACAGTTAGCATGTATCAAGTGCCAAGTTATAGGACTTTGAGGTGTTTGGCTGCAAAAATTGGCTAAAAAAGTTAGCATGGTAATGTCAGTATGCTAACGGTTAGCATGTGTCAGGTACCAAGTTAAAGGACTAAGGTGTTTGGCTGCAAAATTGGCTAAAAAGTTAGCATGCTAACAGTTAGCATGTTTCAAGTACCAAGTTAAAGGACTAAGGTGTTCGGCTGCAAAATTGGCTACAAAAAAAGTTACTATGGTAATGTCAGTATGCTAGAATGTTAATTTTAGCATGCTAACTGTTAAAATGCGTCAAGTACCAAGTCGTATGACTAGAACGCATACACATGTAAAATGTAAAAAAAAAGTTAGCAAGTACCAAGTTAGATGTCTCTAAGGTGTTCGGCTGTAAACTTGGCCAAATAAGTTACTATGGTAAAGTCACAATGCTAGAATGTTAATGTTAGCATGCTAACGGTTATCCATGTGTCAGGTACTAAGTTATAGGACTCTAAGGTGTTTGGCTGAAAAAGTTAGCATGCTAACAGTTAACATGTCAAGTACCAAGTGATATGACTCTGAAGTTTTTGGCGGCAAAATTGGCTTAAAAAAAAAGGTATCATGCTAGAATGCTAGCATAGAATAATATAAATACAGTCTATTTATTATACAGCATTATTCACATGTGAAAAACATACATACAGTCTATTATACAGCATTATTCACATGTGAATAACATAAATACAGTCTATTATACAGCATTATTCACATGTGATTGTGAATAACATAAATACAGTCTATTACACAGCATTATTCACATGTGAATAACATACAGTCTATTATACAGCATTATTCACATGTGAATAATATAAATACAGTCTATTATACAGCATTATTCACATGTGAATAACATAAATACAGTCTATTATACAGCATTATTCACATGTGAATAACATACAGTCTATTATACAGCATTATTAACGTGTGAATAATATAAATACAGTCTATTATACAGCATTATTCACATGTGAATAACATAAATACAGTCATACAGCATTATTCACATGTGAATAACATAAATACAGTCTATTATACAGCATTATTCACATGTGAATAATATAAATACAGTCTATTATACAGCATTATTCACATGTGAATAACATAAATACAGTCTATTATACAGCATTATTCACATGTGAATAACATACAGTCTATTATACAGCATTATTAACGTGTGAATAATATAAATACAGTCTATTATACAGCATTATTCACATGTGAATAACATAAATACAGTCATACAGCATTATTCACATGTGAATAACATAAATACAGTCTATTATACAGCATTATTCACATGTGAATAATATAAATACAGTCTATTACACAGCATTATTCACATGTGAATAACATAAATACAGTCTATTATACAGCAATATTCACATGTGAATAATATAAATACAGTCTATTATACAGCATTATTCACATGTGAATTATATAAATACAAAGTGTCTATTGTGAGCGAACTGTGGTGCTGAATTTCCCCCAGGGATCAATAAAGTACTTTTTATTCTATTCTATATACTCATTTATTTTGTATTCATGGAAAAAGTTAGGACACCCCTGCGTTCGTGGTGCACGGTTTGAGAATGGCTGTTGGACTTCCAGGTACTCACAGAGTTTGTTTGCAGGTGAACCCGGAGAAGATTCAGGACATCCAGCAGAAGCTGCAGGCCTTCCTGGCGCAGGAGAAGGAGCAGAAGGAGCGCGCCCAGCGGTGCTTCGTCTCCTACCTGCGCTCCGTCTTCCTGATGAGGAACAAGGAGGTGTTTGACGTCTTCAAGCTGCGGCTGCGCGAGTACGCGCTCTCCCTCGGCCTGGCGGTGGCGCCGCGGGTGCGCTTCCTCAACAGAGCCCAGGCGCAGCGGGCGGGGAAGGCGCAGGAGGCGGAGTCCGAGGAGGAGGAGGAGTTGCGCAGCTTCACAGCCCAGCTGAGAGGAGATGCTGAGTCAGAAGATGATGAGGTTGAGGTTAAAACGCTCCTGGGTGAAGACGGTGAGGAGGAGGAGGACGACCTCAAAGACTTGGATCTCCTGACTCTCAAAACCAAGGATGTGTTCCGCCTGGAGGAGGACCAGGACAGCGAGGAGTCCGACTGCGGCCCCGCTAAAAGCACCCAAAAACTCTCAAAGTTCAAGCAGGCCAAGAAGGTCCTGAAGAGGAACTTCAAGGTGAACACCAAAGTGGCTTTCACAGATGAAGGACAAGCCAGGCAGGTCTGGCCTCCCGTCCAGCGCCCGGCCGCCAGCCTGGAGCAGGACGAGGAGGAGGAGGAGGAGGATGAGGAGGAGGCGTCCGGCATCAGCTTGGAGAAAGCCAAGGAGCGTCTGAGGAGGGAGGACCGGGAGTTCGACAAGCCGGAGTACAGCCGCAAGGTGAAGGCCAAACACCGCGAGAAGAAGCTGAAGGCCAAGGAGGCCAAGAAGGAGGCCAAGAAGAAGCCTGCGCCGACCTCTGGCAGCGAGGATGAGGAGGATGAAGTCATTGCGTACCTGGACCATGACGGCCAAGACCAGTTTGACCCCAGCACCCTGCCGGACCCTGACCGACACTCCTCGGACGAGGAGGAGGATGATGATGATGATGAAGATAACGCTCGGCCCGCCAAACGGCGCCACAGCAGTGACAGCAGCAGTGAGGAAGAGGAGGAGCCCCCAGCTGCCAGGAGGAAGAAGGAGGAAGAGCACGCCACGCTGGACACGGGACTGACTCTGGCCGAGGACGAGGAGCTGGTCCTGCAGCTGCTGGCTGGGAGGAAGTGAAGTGGACTGACTCTGACCCCGCCCACATGTACATCATCATCATTGTCATATGAGTCTGACCCCGCCCACGTGTACATCATCATCATCATTGTCATATGAGTCTGACCCCGCCCACGTGTACATCATCATCACTGTCATATGAGTCTGACCCCGCCCACGTGTACATCATCATCACTGTCATATGAGTCTGACCCCGCCCACGTGTACATCATCATCATTGTCATATGACTCTGACCCCGCCCACGTGTACATCATCATCACTGTCATATGACTCTGACCCCGCCCACGTGTACATCATCATCATTGTCATATGGGTCTGACCCCGCCCACGTGTACATCATCATCATTGTCATATGAGTCTGACCCCGCCCACGTGTGCATCATCATCATATGAATCTGACCCCGCCCACATGTACATCATCATCATTGTCATATGAGCCTGACCCCGCCCACGTGTACATCATCATCATTGCCATATGAGTTTGACCCCGCCCACGTGTACATCATCATTATTGTCATGAGTCTGACCCCGCCCACGTGTACATCATCATCACTGTCATATGAGTCTGACCCCGCCCACGTGTACATCATCATCACTGTCATATGAGTCTGACCCCGCCCACGTGTACATCATCATCATTGTCATATGACTCTGACCCCGCCCACGTGTACATCATCATCACTGTCATATGACTCTGACCCCGCCCACGTGTACATCATCATCATTGTCATATGGGTCTGACCCCGCCCACGTGTACATCATCATCATTGTCATATGAGTCTGACCCCGCCCACGTGTGCATCATCATCATATGAATCTGACCCCGCCCACATGTACATCATCATCATTGTCATATGAGCCTGACCCCGCCCACGTGTACATCATCATCATTGCCATATGAGTTTGACCCCGCCCACGTGTACATCATCATTATTGTCATGAGTCTGACCCCGCCCACGTGTACATCATCATCACTGTCATATGAGTCTGACCCCGCCCACGTGTACATCATCATCATCATGAGTCTGACCCCGCCCACATGTACATCATCATCACTGTCATATGAGTCTGACCCCGCCCACGTGTACATCATCATCATCATGAGTCTGACCCCGCCCACATGTACATCATCATCACTGTCATTATGATTCTGACCCCACCCACATGTACATCATCATCATATGAATCTGACCCCACTCACGTGTACATCATCATCATTGTCATATGAGTCTGACCCCGCCCACGTGTACATCATCATCATTGTCATATGAGTCTGACCCCGCCCACGTGTACATCATCATCACTGTCATATGAGTCTGACCCCGCCCACGTGTTCATCATCATTGTCATTATGAATCTGACCCCGCCCACATGTACATCATCGTCATATGAATCTGACCCCGCCCACGTGTACATCATTGTCATTATGAATCTGACCCCGCCCACATGTACATCATCATCATTGTCATATGAATATGACCCCGCCCACATGTACATCATCATCATTGTCATATGAGTCTGATCCCGCCCACATGTACATCATCACTGTCATATGAGTCTGACCCCGCCCACGTGTTCATCATCATTGTCATTATGAATCTGACCCCGCCCACATGTACATCATCGTCATATGAATCTGACCCCGCCCACGTGTACATCATTGTCATTATGAATCTGACCCCGCCCACATGTACATCATCATCATTGTCATATGAATATGACCCCGCCCACATGTACATCATCATCATTGTCATATGAGTCTGATCCCGCCCACATGTACATCATCATCATCATCATATGAGACTGCACATCCACCACTCGTGCTCCAGCAATGACTTCATACAGACTTGTATTGTGGATGATGTACACACTCAATGACTTCATACAGACTTGTATTGTGGATGATGTACACACTCAATGACTTCATACAGACTTGTATTGTGGATGATGTACACACTCAATGACTTCATACAGACTTGTATTGTGGATGATGTACACACTCAATGACTTCATACAGACTTGTATTGTGGATGATGTACACACTCAATGACTTCATACAGACTTGTATTGTGGATGATGTACACACTCAATGACTTCATACAGACTTGTATTGTGGATGATGTACACACTCACAAATGTTGTTCTTAATGATGTCCTGGTTGATTTCAATGTTCATTTGATATAAAGTTATTCTATCAAGAATGTCTTTTGTAATGTTTCCTTCAAAAGGGCATCAAATAACATGATAGTAACACTCTTTCATATTTAAATGTACAATGATGTAATGTACTTTGAAAAGACATCTAAGTTATTGTGTGAAAGCTCCAAAACATCCACACATGCTTTTCTACACCAAAATGCATTTATTTAAATCTCCAGATTTTGGCGCCCTCTACCTTCCACATTTTTCACCCCATTCAAACTGTTCAGCCTATTCGCGAATCGCGGGCTTTCACTTGACAATTTCCATTTTTCCATAATTCCAGGTTTTCCAGGACATTTTTCCCATTCAAAATGAATTGGCCATTTTCTAAACTTCCACCATTTTCACATTTTTCAACCTATTCAAACCATTCCACCTTCAACGTATTCCACCTTCCAGAAAATTCAAAACAATTCCAGGATTTTCCAGAATCCCTGGTTTTCCAAAGCCCTATTTTCACCCTTTTTTCTGGCGACTACTCCCACATTTTTCAACCCACTTCAACCATCAAAACTTAATCAGGACAAAAAACAAAGTTGTTTTTTGAACTTGGAAAAATTCCAGGAATTCCGTAATACCATTTCTCAATTAAAAATGTTACTACTCCAACATTTCTCGACCGATTAAAAAAATTCAATTACAACAATCACTTTTTTTGTTTTAGCATTTTCCAAAAAAATTCCCGCTTTTCCCGAAATTCCCAAATACCATTTACTACTTCAACATTTCTTGCCCGATTTAAACAATTCCAACACCAACCAAGTCAGCTCATTCAGGACATTCATGCTCTGAATCATTTTCCCGAAATCTCGCTTTTTCCCAAATTTCCAGGGACATTTTTCCCATTCAAAATGAATTGGCAATTTTCTAAACTTCCACCATTTCCGCAGTTTTCAACCTATTCAAACCATTCCACCTTCAACGTATTCCACCTTCCAGAAAATTCAAGACAATTCCAGGATTTTCCAGAATTCCTGGTTTTCCAAAGCCCTATTTTCACCCTTTTTTTTGTCGACTACTCCTTCCACATTTTTCAACCATTCCACCGTCAAAACATTCCTCTTAATCAGGACAAAAAACAAAGTTGTTTTTTGAACTTGGAAAAATTCCAGGAATTCCGTAATACCATTTCTCAATTAAAAACGTTACTACTTCAACATTTCTCGACCAATTAAAAAAATTCAATTACAACAATCACTTTTTTTGTTTTAGCATTTTCCAAAAAAATTCCCGCTTTTCCCAAAATTCCCAAATACCATTTACTACTTCAACATTTCTTGCCCAATTTAAACAATTCCAACACCAACCAATTCAGCTCATTCAGGACATTCATGCTCTGAATCATTTTCCCGAAATCTCGCTTTTTCCCAAATTTCCAGGGACATTTTTCCCATTCAAAATGAATTGGCAATTTTCTAAACTTCCACCATTTCCGCAGTTTTCAACCTATTCAAACCATTCCACCTTCCAGAAAATTCAAAAACATTCCAGGATTTTCCAAAATTCCTGGTTTTCCAAAGCCCTATTTCCACCCTTTGTTCTGGCGACTACTCCTTTCACATTTTTCAACACATTTCAACCATTCCACTGTCAAAACATTCCTCTTAATCAGGACAAAAAACAAAGTTGTTTTTTTGAACTCGAAAAATTCCAGGATTTCCGTAATACCATTTCACAATTAAAAATGTTACTACTTCAACATTTCTCGACCGATTAAAAAAATTTCCAACACCAACTATCATGTTTTTTTTAGCATTTTCCAAAAAAATTCCCTAATACCATTTACTACTTCAACATTTCTTGACCGATTTAAACAATTCCAACACCAACCAATTCAGCTCATTCAGGACATTCATGCTCTGAATCATTTTCCTAAAATCTCTTTTTTTCCCAAATTTCCAGGGACATTTTTCCCATTCAAAATGAATTGGCCATTTTCTAAACTTCCACCATTTCCGCAGTTTTCAACCTATTCAAACCATTCCACCTTCCAGAAAATTCCAAACAATTCCAGGATTTTCCAGAATTCCTGGTTTTCCAAAGCCCTATTTTCACCCTTTTTTCTGGCGACTACTCCTTCCACATTTTTCAACCCACTTCAACCGTTCCACTGTCAAAACATTCCTCTTAATCAGGACAAAAAAACAAAGTTGTTTTTTTGAACTCGAAAAATTCCAGGAATTCCGTAATACCATTTCACAATTAAAAATGTTACTACTTCAACATTTCTCGACCGATTAAAAAAATTTCCAACACCAACCATCATGTTTTTTTTTAGCATTTTCCCAAAAAATTCCTGCTTTTCCCGAAATTCGCTAATACCATTTACTACTTCAACATTTCTTGCCCGATTTAAACAATTCCAACACCGACCAATTCAGCTCATTCAGGACATTCATGCTCTGAATCATTTTCCTAAAATCTCGTTTTTTCCCAAATTTCCAGGGACATTTTTCCCATTCAAAATGAATTGGCCATTTTCTAAACTTCCACCATTTCCACATTTTTCAACCTATTCAAACCATTCCACCTTCAACATATTCCACCTTCCAGAAAATTCAAAACAATTCCAGGATTTTCCAGAATTCCTGGTTTTCCAAAGCCCTATTTTCACCCTTTTTTCTGGCGACTACTTCCCCATTTTTCAACACATTTCAACCATTCCACCGTCAAAACATTCCTCTTAATCAGGACAAAAAACAAAGTTCTTTTTTAAACTAAAAAATTCCAGGAATTCCATAATACCATTTCTCAATTAAAAATGTTACTACTTCAACATTTCTCGACCGATTAAAAACATTTCCAACACCAACTATCATGTTTTTTTTTAGCATTTTCCAAAAAAATTCCTGCTTTTCCCGAAATTCCCTAATACCATTTACTACTTCAACATTTCTTGACCGATTTAAACAATTCCATCACCAACCAATTGAGCTCATTCAGGACATTCATGCTCTGAATCATTTTCCTAAAATCTCGTTTTTTCCCAAATTTCCAGGGACATTTTTTCCATTCAAAATGAATTGGCCATTTTCTAAACTTCCACCATTTCCGCAGTTTTCAACCTATTCAAACCATTCCACCTTTAACATATTCCACCTTCCAGAAAATTCCAAACAATTCCAGGATTTTCCAGAATTCCTGCTTTTCCAAAGCCCTATTTTCACCCTTTTTTCTGGCGACTACTCTTTCCACATTTTTCAACCCACTTCAACCGTTCTACCGTCAAAACATTCCTCTTGATCAGGACAAAAAAACAAAGTTCTTTTTTTAACTAAAAAAATTCCAGGAATTCCGTAATACCATTTCTCAATTAAAACTGTTACTACTTCAACATTTCTAAACTGATTAAAAAAATTCCAACACCAACCATTGCAACTCAATTACAACAATCCCCTTTTTTTTTTTTTTTTTTTAGCATTTTTCTAAAAAATTCCCTCTTTTCCCGAAATTCCCAAATACCATTTACTACTTCAACATTTCTTGACCGATTTAAACAATTCCAACACCAACCAATTCAGTTCATTCAGGACATTCATGCTCCTAATTATTTTCCAAAATCTCGCTTTTTCACAAATTTCCAGGGACATTTTTCCCATTCCAAAATGAATTGGCCATTTTCTAAACTTCCACCATTTCCACAGTTTTCAACCTATTCAAACCATTCCGCCTTCAACATATTCCACCTTCCAGAAAATTCCAAACAATTCCAGAATTTTCCAGAATTCCTGCTTTTCCAAAGTCCTATTTCCACCCTTTGTTCTGGCGACTACTCTTTCCACATTTTTCAACCCACTTCAACCGTTCTGCCGTCAAATAATTCCTCTTAATCGGGACAAAAAACAAAGTTCTTTTTTAAACTCGAAAAATTCCAGGAAGCGTCTGTAATACCATTTCTCAATCAAAAATGTTCCTACTTCAACATTTCTCGACCGATTAAAAAAATTCCAACACCAACCATTTCAACTCAATTACAACAATCACTTTTTACTTCTTTTTTTATTTTTTATTTAGCATTTTTAAAAAAAAATCCCGCTTTTCCCCAAATTCCCTACAACCATTTACTACTTCAACATTTCCAAACAATTCCAACACCAACCAATTCAGCTCATTCAGGACATTCATGCTCCGAATCCATCCATCCATTTTCTACCGCTTGTCCCTTTTGGGGTCACGGGGGGTGCTGGAGCCGAATCATTTTCCAAAAATCTCCCTTTTCCCCAAATTTCCAGGAAGTTCCCATTGAAATGAATGGGACATTTTTCCAAGTTGCACAATTCCCACATTTTTCAACCTATTCAAACCATTCCAACATCAACACATTCCAATCATCCTGGACATTCAAGCCAACACTTTCCCAAGTTCCAAACCAAATTCCGGTTTTCCTGAAAATTCAAACTCTTCAACATTCAAACCATTCCGACATTCAAACTATTCATTTTACTTCAACTTCAGCATTGGAGCATTCACACGCTATTCCTTCAAAAATTGCCTTTTCTAGTTAAATAAGCCTTTTTTCTGCTTATTATTTTTATTGGATGGTAGTCTGTTTATTTCAATTCTTATTTTTTATCTTTATTACTTCTTGTGTCATTTATTTTTATTCCATATTTGTTTCCACTACTGCACCTTAAATTGGAGTCCTTAATCTCGTTATATGCAAATATAATGACAATAAAGTCCATTCTATTCTGCAGTACACAAGTGCCTCCGCAGGATGGCGGTAGTTCTCATGTTCCAACTTCCACGGGAAGAATATTCACGCGGAAAAACCAAACAATTACTTTTCTCATCTTAACGAATGAAATTAACTAGAATTGTTTTTGATTGTTTTTTTCCCGTGTGCGCCTGAACGCATCACCAAGTTGCATTCAGGAGCACGGAATTTACACACAAGTCCTCTTCGCATTTAATTTGGCGGTTTCGTGGAAAGTCGCTGCAATTCAAGCCCTCACTTTAATGACTTACTTACTTAGTTGAGTTCCAAGTGTCGTCTTGTTGACTTCCTATGTTGCTAATCCAGCTGTCCCTTGTTGAGTCATCTTAAAGAGCTACGTCACGGCCACCTGTGACCACATATAGCATCTCTTTCATGACATGCTAGCTCGTGTTGGCTGCTAGCCCGACACAGTCAACCTTAAAGCCGACGCGGAGGTAAGTTTTTGTCGCCTTTTGTCAACCTTACTCTTTTTTATGGACGCCTTTGTGTTGGATATTGCCAGCAAAGTTTGGCTTTTAATTGGTTTTGTGTCACCTTGCGTTCGGAAATAGAGATGTGACGTTCGCGAACGGTACGAGTCTTTTGAACGGCTCTTTTAAATTGAACCGATTCGTAGTTGGGAGGCGACTTTTATGCACATTCTGATAAAGCGTCGGCAAACTAGAACATTAGTCAACATAAGTAGCAGCATTTGGATTTACTTGTTTTATTAGATAAACATTTTAAATAGAAATGTGATGTTTGCGAACGGTTCGCGAGTCTGAATGGCTCTTTTAAATTGAACCGATTCGTAGTTGGGAGGCGATTTTTATGCACATTCTGATAAAGTGTCGGCAAACTAGAACATTAGTCAACATAAGTAGCAGCATTTGGATTTACTTGTTTTATTAAATAGATACAAATTTGAAATAAAGATGTGACGTTCGCGAACGGTTCGAGTCTTTTGAACGGCTTTTTTAAATTGAACCGATTCGTAGCTGTGAGGCGATTTCTATGCACATGCCGATAAAGCGTTGGCAAACTGGAAAATTAGTCAACATAAATAACAGCATTTGGATTTACTTGTTTTATTAAATAGATACAAATCTGAAAGAGATGTGACGTTTGCGAACGGTTCGAGTCATTTGAACGGCTTTTTTAAACTGAACGATGAGAACCGACCCGTCGTTGGGAGCCGATTTTTATGCACATGTTGATAAAGCGTCGGCACACTAGAAAATTAATCAACATAAGTAGCAGCATTTGGATTTACTTGTTCTATTAAATAAATAGGTACAAATGTGAAATAGAGATGTGACGTTTGTGAACAGTCCGGGTCGTTTGAACGGCTCTTTTTAAATTGAACGATGACAACCGATTCGTAGTTGGGAGGTGATTTTTATGCACATGTTGATAAAGCGTCGGCAAACTAGAAAATTAGTCAACTTAAATAGCATTTGGATTTACTTGTTTATTAAATAAATAGATACAAATCTGAAATAGAAATGTGACGTTCGTTTGAACGGCTCTTTTAAATTGAACAATGAGAACCGATTCGTAGTTGGGAGGCGATTTTTATGCACATGTTGATAAAGCGTCAGCAAACTAGAAAATTAGTCAACATAAATAGCATTTGGATTTACTTGTTTTATTAAATAAATAGATACAAATGTGAAATAGAGATGTGACGTTCACGAACGGCTCTTTTAAATTGAACGATGAGAACCGATTCGTAGTTGGGAGGTGATTTTTATGCACATGTTGATAAAGCGTCGGCAAACTAGAAAATTAGTCAACAAATAGCATTTGGATTTTCTTGTTTTATTAAATAAATAGATACAAATCTGAAATAGAAATGTGACGTTTGTTTCGGCTCCTTTTAAATTGAACAATGAGAACCGATTCGTAGTTGGGAGGCGATTTTTATGCACATGTTGATAAAGCGTCAGCAAACTAGAAAATTAATCAACATAAATAGCATTTGGATTTACTTGTTTTATTAAATAAATAGATACAAATGTGAAATAGAGATGTGACGTTCACGAACGGCTCTTTTAAATTGAACGATGAGAACCGATTCGTAGTTGGGAGGTGATTTTTATGCACATGTTGATAAAGCGTCGGCAAACTAGAAAATTAGTCAACAAATAGCATTTGGATTTACTTGTTTTATTAAATAAATAGATACAAATCTGAAGTAAAGATGTGACGTTCGCAAACGGTTCGGGTCGTTTGAACGGCTCCTTTAAATTGAACGTTGAGAACCGACTCGTAGTTGGAAGCCGATTTTTATGCACATGTTGATAAAGCGTCGGCAGACTGGAAAATTACTCAACATAAATAACAGCATTTGGATTTACTTGTTTTATTAAATGAATAGATAAAACAATATTTTTATTCACTTCCGGTCCATTTTTCTAATACCGTATTTCCTTGAATAGCCGCAGGGGCGCTAATTAATTTAAAACCTCTTCTCACTCCTGCGCTTACCAAAAGCATGCGGGATGGGCATGCATGGGCTAATTATTTTAAAACCTCTTCTCACTCCGGCGCTTACCTCATCATATAAAGCACATTTAATTAAAAAAACGTTATTATGGTCTTACCTTTACTTGTAAATCAGTCCATGTGCAGCTGCTTCTGATCAAAGGCAGTCTTTCTTATCTTTCTTCAGTTTTAAAAGTCTCTGGAGATATTCCTTTAATTATTACCTCCTGCTTCGATTGAAAGTCCAGTTTAGAAAACTGTTTTATTTTAGATATGTAATCCTCCATGTTAAAAGTGCAAGCAAACGATCGCTGCTCATGCTTGCTGATTGTTGTCTTCTTCTGCAGTACCGGTCTTCTGCAGTACTGGTAGTCGCAAGAAGGATCACTAGCGCCCTCTCCCACCAGGAGGCGGGAGTCATTTAATGCGCTAATTATTTTGCGAAACGAGTTTGACCCGGCTGTAATTCTAGGCAGGCGAATACTATATTCCCGGCGGCAATTCAAGGAAATACGGTATGTGAAGGAGTTCTACAGTAGCCTCAAAATTCTACACACAATACCCCATAATAACAATGTGTCGTTAAATGTATCCTCATTTTTATTATATTCAGATTTTTACCGGAGTTGTATACATTTTATTCTTACATTTCATTGGTGTATTTTCTACTACTGGTAAAATGCGCTCGTGCCACAATATTTTTTAGCTGAGGAACATTTCAAAATAGTGATGTCACTGTCAAAGCACGGGGGTATGGCACCGCCGTATGGAATATTTACAATAAAAATGCAAATAAATTATAACCGCTAGTAATTCCCACAAATAGTGTATATTTCTGTGAATGTAAATCATTCTCACGCACGTAATAAAACTATTTTTGAACGGCTCCTCAAGATCCCATCTCTATTCCGAAGTAATGATGTCCACAAATAAAGAACCCACTGGGACGATGACGTCAGCCAAGTGTGGCCCCGTACCTTCTTCGGGTGTCTCCGCCGGGCCCGTCCACCAAGCCAACATCTCCTCAGTTCGGTCCCCGCAAACGTCCCCCGCCGCCGTGATGCTGGTGACCAAGGTCTCCACTAACCATTTGACCAAAGCGCCTCTGGTCCAGGCCGGCACCACTCAGGGCAGGACCATGGTCATAACCGTGCCCAAGTCGGCGGGGCCGCCGGTGGCCGTGGCTCCTCGACCGGTCCAGACTCAGCTCCCCACCAACCTCCAGATCCCGCCGGGTGAGCCTCGGGTGTTGTTGATTGCTCAAAGCGGACTTACGAGCGGCCCTGTAGAGTGAAAGTGTGCGTTGTTGGGTCCACAGGCATGGTGCTGATCCGCAGCGACAGTGGTCAGCTGATGCTGATGTCCCAGCAGGCCTTGGCGCGAGCTCAGCAGGGAGTGAGGAGCAGCCAGTCGGCAGGATCCCTGACCCCGCAGGTGTGCGTCGGGACGCTGGGATGGCTCGGGTCATCCACACTGTCTTTCTCAATCCCCAGGCGTCCGCAGCGGCCGGCGGTCAGAGCAAGGAGAAGGTGACGGTGATCCACGTGACGGCGCCGGCGGTCCAGAAGACGGCCCTGGTGAAGGTACCGCCGTTCCGGGGGTTTTGGGAAGAAACGGCGCCGGGGTGACCCGTACTGTACTCTGCCTTCAGGTGATCAACGTGGCCCACAAACCGGCCGTGGTTCACGCCCGCAGCCTGGTGCCGCCGGTCGCCGTGGGAACCAAGAAAGAGCCTCAGCCTACATTTAGTCAAGTGAGCATCGCATTTTGCTAGCCCGAGTCTGTCTCAGTTAACACACTTAAGTGCACTCAAACCAAGTACACTTAACACTAGGGGTTAGGGTTGTACAGTATACCAGTACTAGCAGTGTTTCCTATATACTGCCAATATACCTGTGGCGGTGGGGGCGTGGCTATGGGCGTGGTCACCATGACGTCATCGAGTAATTTGCATAATTTACTACAATGATATGATTTTCTCTAAAAAGGCTCAAAAAATGTATACTTACTAATTAATAATAACAGTTTTGTTTTAAACGTCCATCCATCCATTTTACAATATAATTACAACACTTTATTACATATTTATATTCAGATTTGAACAATAAGTTATTCACTGAAATATATTTATTAATTGTGGTTCTTACAAAAAATATATCTTATAAAAATATAAAAGCTAAAATGTCTCTTAAAGCTCTTTAATTTATTTAATTTTTTAAAATTTTCTTTAATTAGTGCATACTAAATCATTTAACTTTAGCCTACTACTACAACTAGGGATGTCCGATAATATCGGCCGATAAATGCGTTAAAATGTAATATCGGAAATTATCGGTATCGTTTTTTTTATTATCGGTATCGTTTTTTAATTTTTATTTTTTTTATTAAATCAACATAAAAAACACAAGATACACTTACAATGAGTGCACCAACCCCAAGAACCTCCCTCCCCCATTTACACTCATTCACACAAAAGGGTTGTTTCTTTCTGTTATTAATATTCTGCTTCCTACATTATATATCAATATATATCAATACAGTCTGCAAGGGATACAGTCCGTAAGCACACATGATTGTGCGTGCTGCTGCTCCACTAATAGTACTAACCTTTAACACTTCATTTTACTCATTTTCATTCATTATTAGTTTCTATGTAACTGATTTTATATTGTTTTACTTTCTTTTTTATTCAAGAAAATGTTTTTAATTTATTTATCTTATGTTATTTTATTAATTAAAAAAAAAAAAAAGACCTTATCTTCACCATACCTGGTTGTCCAAATTAGGCATAATAATGTGTTAATTCCACAACTGTATATATCAGTATCGGTATCGGTAATTAAAGAGTTGGACAATATCGGAATATCGGCAAAAAGCCATTATCGGACATCCCTACTTAACACTAGGGGTTAGGGTTGTACGGTATACCAGTACTAGTATAGTACCGCGATACTAATTAAACATATTCGGTACTATACCGCCTCTAAAAAGTATCGGTCCCCCGCTCCCCGTCGTCGTCACGTCATGACATTGCTGGTTTTACGAGCAGAGGAGCATGTTTAGCAGTGCACACACACAGAGTACTTACAAGCAGACACAGTGTGTAGACAGAAAAGGGAGAATGGACGCATCTTGGTGTAAAAAGTCAAGATAAAGGTGAAGTTATAACACTGAAACACCCTCAGGAAGAGCTGCTTTAAGACATGGCTAGCTAGCCGCAGCGTTTTAGCTACTTCTAAATCAATAATCCTCGTCTCCATGGCGACAAAGTACGTTTCTTACAAGTATCATTATCACTGGAGGACGAGGAATAGCTAAACATGCTTCACTACACACCGTAGGAGGATACAATAGCTCACCGGCGTCACAATGTAAACAAATGCCATGGGTGGATCTACACCTGACATCCACTGTAATGATACCAAGTACGGGAGCGTATCTTGTCGATACTACTATGATTACATCGATATTTTTTGGCATCACATCTTTCGTTTGTAAAAATAATGATTTTTTTTTTTTTTTTAAACTCAGGAAATCCGTTGAGAACTTTGAATATGACCAATGTAACTACTTGGTATCGCATCGATACCTAAATGTGTGGTATCATCCAAAACTAATGTCAAGTATCAAAGAAGAGAAGAATAAGTGATTATTACATTTTAACAGAAGTGTAGATAGAACATGTTAAAAGAGAAAGTAAGCAGATATTAACAGTAAATGAACAAGTAGATTAATAATCATTTTTTACAGTTTGTCCCTCATAATGTGTACAAAATAATAGGTGTATAAATGACACAATATGTTACTGCATACTAATTAGGAGTCTTTGTTTGTTTACTTACTACTAAAAGACAAGTTGTCTATTTTATTTAAGGACTAAATTGCAATAATAAACATATGTTTCATGTAACTAAAATTTTTTGTTCAAATAAAGACAATATTGACATTTTTTGTGGTCCCCTTTTATTTAGAAAAGTATCGAAATACATTTTGGTACCGGTACCAAAATATTGGTATCGGGACAACACCACTAGGGGTGTCCCGATCGGTTTCGGATGATATCAGCTTGCATGTAATCTACATATTCATACTAATACAATGCCCCACATTTTTGAGCTGATTCCAGCCATCCTCCCACACTACCTTCTGGTATATCCAACCCACAACAGGTTTTCCCTTTCCCCGGTTTTCCCAGAATTGTCTCCCCATTGACAATGCACTGCACAGGAAGTGATGTCATGAAAACGTAAGGCTTCCAGTGGCACACTTTATGGAAGAATGAATAAAAGTTGTCACTCAGGGGGACTTGGCGGGATGGCAAAGTTTGCAAATAGAGGCGTTTGTAAATGGAGGTTCCACTTGAAGTGACAAGTGGTCTTTGGTCCACGCTGCTTGTGTGCGTGACTTCCCACCCAGCAGGAGACCATGGAGAGCGTGAAGAAGTGCAAGAACTTCCTGGTGACCCTCATCAAGCTGGCGTCCAGCGACTCCAAGTCCACCAGCATGGCCAACAACGTGCGAGGCCTGGTCAGGAGTCTGCTGGTGCGCTTCCCCTCCCGGTCCCGGTCCCGATCCTGGTCTACGTGGGCCGTCTGGTCACGTGTCCGCCTTGTCTCACCCGCAGGAAGGCAAGATGGAGGCGGAGGAGTTCACACAAGCGCTCTATCGGGAGCTCAAGTCCACGCCGCAGCCGTGCTTGGTGCCTTTCCTCAAGGTGCAGGTCACATGACTTCTCCTGGTCACTAAGCACCCAACTAAACTTATTTTCTTTAATCCACAGAAAAGTCTTCCGGCCGTGCGTCGCCTCACCTCGGACCCCCAGTCATTCATCCAGCAGGCCTCCTCCTCCTGCCCCCCTGCTGTGAAGAAGCCCAGTATGAACGCTGCGCCAAGTCCAAGTCCAAGACCAGCCCAGCAGGTGGACTTCCTTTTGAATTAGGGATGTAACGTGTCAATGAATGATGATTGTCAGTCCTCACCATCAAGCACTAGAAGTCTTACTATTTAGCTACACCGCTAGCTGTGATAGTCAAATACCTTATTACTTGACACATGCTAACTGTTAGCATGCTAACTCTCTTTGCTAATTTTGCAGTCGAACGGCTCAGAGTCAAATACCTTATTACTTGACACATGCTAACTGTTAGCATGCTAACTTTTATTGCTAATTTTGCAGTCGAACGGGTCAGAGTCAAATACCTTATTACTTGACACATGCTAACTGTTAGCATGCTAACTTTTATTGCTAATTTTGCAGTGGAACGCCTCAGAGTCAAATACCTTATTATTTGACACATGCTAACTGTTAGCATGCTAACTTTTATTGTTAGTTTTGCAGTTGAACACCTTAGAGTCAAATACCTTATTACTTGACACATGTTAACTGTTAGCATGCTAACTTTTATTGCTAATTTTGCAGTCAAACACCTCAGATTTAAATACCTTATTACTTGACACGTTAACTGTTAGCATGCTCACTTTTATTGCTAATTTTGCAGTCGAACACCTCAGAGTCAAATACCTTATTACTTGATTCAAAAAGGAGATTGCGCTTCTCAATGTGATTCAAGATGGAGTGCCAAACCCAAAAAAAAGTAATCCAGTAAATGTTTCAAAAATGTTTGAAAAGGTAGCACATCCCAAAATTAAGACTAGTAGGACAAAATACTCCTTGACACATGCTAACTGTTAGCATGCTAACTTTTATTGCTAATTTTGCAGTCAAACACCTTAGAGTCAAATACCTTATTACTTGACACATGCTAACTGTTAGCATGCTAATTTTGCAGTCGAACACCTTAGAGTCAAATACCTTATTACTTGACACATGTTAACTGTTAGCATGCTAACTTTTATTGCTAATTTTGCAGTCGAACACCTCAGAGTCAAATAACTTATTACTTGACACATGCTAACTGTTAGCATGCTAACTTTTATTGTTAATTTTGCAGTCGAACACTTTAGAGTCAAATACCTTATTACTTGACACATGTTAACTGTTAGTATGCTAACTTTTATTGTTAGTTTTGCAGTCGAACACCTTAGAGTCAAATACCTTATTACTTGACACATGCTAACTGTTAGCATGCTAAAAAATGTTTTAGTTTTGCAGTCCAGCACCCTAGAGTCAAATACCTTATTACTTGACACATGTTAACTGTTAGCATGCTAACTTTTTTTGTTAGTTTTGCAGCCGTACACCTTAGAGTCAAATACCTTATTACTTGACACATGCTAAGTGTTAGCATGCTAACTGCCTTTGCTAATTTTGCAGCGGTACAACCCAGTCACACAATTTGGTATTTCACACGTCCACTGTTAGCATGCTAGCATTGTTGTTGAGGGGTCAGGGCATTAGGAGGTGAGGGCCTGTTCAAAGCTGAATTTAAATTTGAAAAGGTAATACTGCGATGTAAGCGTTACATCCCTAGTTCTCATCATCTCCGATACTGTAAGGAACATAATGTGATGTCACTTAGCTTCAGGTCCAGCAGTCCAGTCTGAGACCTGAGCTCAGCACGTTGGCCCAGTCCAGAACGTTCCCCTCCATGAGCATCAGACCCACCTTCCAAACAGGAAAACATGTCCCAGGTGAGAAGATGACTCCTATCAAAGATCCTTTATTGGAGCAGGACGTCTTCCTCATGCCCTCCATGTGGTCTTAGGAGCGTTCAGGCCTTTGGCAGGAGATCCACCTGGCACCAGCAGACCTTCATCCAGGGAGAACTCTGCATCTTACAAGTAAGAAGATGAGGTTAAACACCTCCTTCCATGCGAGTCCTCGTCTTATCCGTGCCGTGTGCTCTCAGAGAAGATGACGACATTAACGACGTGGCGTCCATGGCAGGAGTCAACCTGCGAGAGGAGAACGCTCGGATCCTGACCAGCGCGGTCGGCGCCGTGGTCCAGTCCTGCCAGGACCAGCTCTTCCTGTCTTCTCCACCCGTGCTCGGCAGAATCCTCCACACAGGTGCAGGCCACTCCACCCATGACCTTGGGTAACGGACTCGTTTTAATACCGCGCGCGTCTCAGGGCGGGAAGTGGGGGTGACGGAGGTGGGCCCGGAGGTGGTGGCCCTGGTCTCTCATGCCACCCAGGAGTATCTCCGTGGCATCCTGGAGAAGCTCTCTGCCATGGCAGAACACCGCAAGGCAGGTCTGAAGGTACCGACCCGTCTGCGTCTTCAAGTACACTCACACACTTTTCTATTGATATGTCCTATGGGATACTTGGTTGTGGTCTACTGAGCCAAACAAACATGGTTTTTAGGATCTGTCCCTCATACATTAAAGCAGGAGGGAACCCAAACTAGGGTTGGGTTTGGTACCAAAATGTATTTCGATACTTTTCGGTACTTTTCTACATAAAGGGGACCACGAAAATGTCATTATTGTCTTTATTTGAACAAAATGACATGAAACATATGTTTATTATTGTCATTTAGTCCTTAAATAAAATAGTCAACATACTAGACAACTTGTCTTTTAGTAGTAAGTAAACAAACAAAGACTCCTAATTAGTATGCAGTAACATATTGTCATTTATACACCTATTATTTTGTACACATTATGAGGGACAAACTGTAAAAAAAAAATATTATTAATCTCCTTGTTCATTTACTGTTAATATCTGCTTATTTTCTCTTTTAACATGTTATATCTACACTTCTGTTCAAATGTAATAATCACTTATTCTTCTCGTCTTTGATACTTTACACTAGTTTTGGATGATACCACACATTTAGGTATCGATCCGATACCAAGTAGTTACAGGATCATACATTGGTCATATTCAAAGACGTATTTACTGACTTTATAAACATATGAATTTTTAAAAAAAGGAAAAAATATCGATGTAATCATAGTAGTATCGACTAGATACGCTCTTGTGCTTGGTATCATTACAGTGGATGTCAGTTCTATCTACACTTCTGTTCAAATGTAATAATCACTTATTCTTCTCGTCTTTGATACTTTACATTAGTTTTGGATGATACCACACATTTAGGTATCGATCCGATACCAAGTAGTTACAGGATCATACATTGGTCATATTCAAAGACGTATTTACTGACTTTATAAACATATGAATTTTTAAAAAAAGGAAAAAATATCGATGTAATCATAGTAGTATCGACTAGATACGCTCTTGTGCTTGGTATCATTACAGTGGATGTCAGTTCTATCTACACTTCTGTTCAAATGTAATAATCACTTATTCTTCTCGTCTTTGATACTTTACATTAGTTTTGGATGATACCACACATTTAGGTATCGATCCGATACCAAGTAGTTACAGGATCATACATTGGTCATATTCAAAGACGTATTTACTGACTTTATAAACATATGAATTTTAAAAAAAAAGGAAAAAATATCGATGTAATCATAGTAGTATCGACTAGATACGCTCTTGTACTTGGTATCATTACAGTGGATGTCAGGTGTAGATCCACCCGTGGCGTTTATTTACATTGTGACGCCGGTGAGCTATTGTATCCTCCTACGGTGTGTAGTGAAGCATGTTTAGCTATTCCTCGTCCTCCAGTGATAATACTACTTGTAAGAAACGTACTATTTTTTTGTTGACATGGAAGCGAAGGTTATCCAAATATAGCACTGTTTGATTACATTTGGTATCTGACCCGACTGTACACCTTATAAAGCTTTAGTGATGCCACAGTTTGACCCTGGAACTGATTATTATATTATATTATACTTCCGCTTGAAAGCTCAGTCCAAAAGATGATGCTGTAGCACAAACAACACACCTCGTCAGTGTTTGCTTGGTTTTTTTCAAAAACTCTTTGCATTATGGCCGTCGGCGAATAAAAATACATAAATTAGCTGCACCGCTTTATAAGCCGCAGGTTACAAAGCGTCGGAAAAAAGTAGCGTCTTAGAGTCTGGAATTTACTGTAATCTAAGTAGAATAGCAACAATAACAACAACAGTCCGGAATTTACGGTAATCTAAGTAGAATAGCAACAATAACAACAACAGTCTGGAATTTACGGTAATCTAAGTAGAATAGCAACAATAACAACAACAGTCCAGAATTTACGGTAATCTAAGTAGAATAGCAACAATAACAACAAAAACAGTCCGGACTTTACGGTAATCTAAGTTAGAATAACAACAACAGTCCGGAATTTACAGTAATCTAAGTAAAATAACAGAAATAACAACAACATTCAGGAATTGACGGTAATGTAATCTAAGTAGAATAGCAACAACAACAACAGTCCAGAATTGTTGGTAATCTAAGTAGAATTGCAACAATAACAACAACAGTCCGGAATTGACGGTAATCTAAGTACAATAACAACAGTCCGGAATTGACGGTAATCTAAGTACAATAACAACAACAACAGTCCGGAATTGACGGTAATCTAAGTAGAATAGCAACAATAACAACAACAGTCCGGAATTGACGGTAATCTAAGTAGAATAGCAACAATAACAACAACAGTCTGGAATTTACAGTAATCTAAGTAGAATAGCAACAACAACAACAACAGTCCGGAATTTACAGTAATCTAAGTAGAATTGCAACAATAACAACAAAAACAGTCCGGACTTTACGGTAATCTAAGTAGAATAGCAACAATAACAACAACAGTCCAGAATTTACGGTAATCTAAGTAAAATAACAACAATAACAACAACATTCAGGAATTGACGGTAATGTAATCTAAGTAGAATAGCAACAACAACAACAGTCCAGTATTGATGGTAATTAAGTAGAATTGCAACAATAACAACAACAGTCCGGAATTGACGGTAATCTAAGTACAATAACAACAACAACAGTCCGGAATTGACGGTAATCTAAGTACAATAACAACAGTCCGGAATTGACGGTAATCTAAGTACAATAACAACAACAACAGTCCGGAATTGACGGTAATCTAAGTAGAATAGCAACAATAACAACAACAGTCTGGAATTTACAGTAATCTAAGTAGAATAGCAACAACAACAACAGTCCGGAATTTACAGTAATCTAAGTAGAATAGCAACAATAACAACAGTCTGGAATTTACAGTAATCTAAGTAGAATAGCAACAACAGTCTGGAATTTACAGTAATCTAAGTAGAATAGCAACAATAACAACAACAGTCCGGAATTTACGCTAATCTAAGTAGAATAGCAACAATAACAACAGTCCGGAATTGACGGTAATCTAAGTAGAATTGCAACAATAACAACAACAGTCTAGAATTTACGGTAATCTAAGTAGAATAGCAACGATAACAACAACAGTCCGGAATTGACGGTAATCTAAGTAGAATTGCAACAATAACAACAACAACAGTCCGGAATTTACGGTAATCTAAGTAGAATAGCAACAATAACAAAAACAGTCCGGACTTTACGGTAATCTAAGTTAGAATAACAACAACAGTCCGGAATTTACAGTAATCTAAGTAAAATAACAACAATAACAACAACATTCAGGAATTGACGGTAATGTAATCTAAGTAGAATAGCAACAACAACAACAGTCCAGAATTGTTGGTAATCTAAGTAGAATTGCAACAATAACAACAACAGTCCGGAATTGACGGTAATCTAAGTACAATAACAACAACAACAGTCCGGAATTGACGGTAATCTAAGTACAATAACAACAGTCCGGAATTGACGGTAATCTAAGTACAATAACAACAACAACAGTCCGGAATTGACGGTAATCTAAGTAGAATAGCAACAATAACAACAACAGTCTGGAATTTACAGTAATCTAAGTAGAATAGCAACAATAACAACAACAGTCCGGAATTGACGGTAATCTAAGTACAATAACAACAACAACAGTCCGGAATTGACGGTAATCTAAGTAGAATAGCAACAATAACAACAACAGTCTGGAATTTACAGTAATCTAAGTAGAATAGCAACAACAACAGTCCGGAATTGACGGTAATCTAAGTAGAATAGCAACAATAACAACAACAGTCCGGAATTGACGGTAATCTAAGTAGAATAGCAACAATAACAACAACAGTCTGGAATTTACAGTAATCTAAGTAGAATAGCAACAACAACAGTCCGGAATTGACGGTAATCTAAGTAGAATAGCAACAACAGTCCGGAATTTACGGTAATCTAAGTAGAATAGCAACAATAACAACAGTCTGGAATTTACAGTAATCTAAGTAGAATAGCAACAATAACAACAACAGTCTGGAATTTACAGTAATCTAAGTAGAATAGCAACAATAACAACAACAGTCTGGAATTTACAGTAATCTAAGTAGAATAGCAACAATAACAACAGCAGTCTGGAATTTACGGTAATCTAAGTAGAATAGCAACAATAACAACAACAGTCTGGAATTTACGGTAATCTAAGTAGAATAGCAACAATAACAACAACAGTCCGGAATTGACGGTAATCTAAGTAGAATAGCAACAATAACAACAACAGTCTGGAATTTACAGTAATCTAAGTAGAATAGCAACAACAACAGTCCGGAATTGACGGTAATCTAAGTAGAATAGCAACAATAACAACAACAGTCTGGAATTGACGGTAATCTAAGTAGAATAGCAACAATAACAACAACAGTCTGGAATTTACAGTAATCTAAGTAGAATAGCAACAATAACAACAACAGTCTGGAATTTACAGTAATCTAAGTAGAATAGCAACAATAACAACAACAGTCTGGAATTTATGGTAATCTAAGTAGAATAGCAACAATAACAACAACAGTCTGGAATTTACGGTAATCTAAGTAGAATAGCAACAATAACAACAACAGTCTGGAATTTACGGTAATCTAAGTAGAATAGCAACAACAGTCTGGAATTTACAGTAATCTAAGTAGAATAGCAACAACAACAGTCCGGAATTGACGGTAATCTAAGTAGAATAGCAACAATAACAACAACAGTCTGGAATTTACAGTAATCTAAGTAGAATAGCAACAATAACAACAACAGTCTGGAATTTACGGTAATCTAAGTAGAATAGCAACAACAGTCTGGAATTTACAGTAATCTAAGTAGAATAGCAACAATAACAACAACAACAGTGCGGAATTGATGGTAATCTAAGTAGAATAGCAACAATAACAACAACAGTCTGGAATTGACGGTAATCTAAGTACAATAACAACAACAGTCCGGAATTGACGGTAATCTAAGTAGAATAGCAACAACAGTCTGGAATTTACAGTAATCTAAGTAGAATAGCAACAATAACAACAACAACAGTGCGGAATTGATGGTAATCTAAGTAGAATAGCAACAATAACAACAACAGTCTGGAATTGACGGTAATCTAAGTAGAATAGCAACAACAGTCTGGAATTTACAGTAATCTAAGTAGAATAGCAACAATAACAACAACAACAGTGCGGAATTGATGGTAATCTAAGTAGAATAGCAACAATAACAACAACAGTCTGGAATTGACGGTAATCTAAGTACAATAACAACAACAGTCCGGAATTGACGGTAATCTAAGTAGAATAGCAACAACAGTCTGGAATTTACAGTAATCTAAGTAGAATAGCAACAACAGTCTGGAATTTACAGTAATCTAAGTAGAATAGCAACAATAACAACAACAACAGTGCGGAATTGATGGTAATCTAAGTAGAATAGCAACAATAACAACAACAGTCTGGAATTGACGGTAATCTAAGTACAATAACAACAACAGTCCGGAATTGACGGTAATCTAAGTAGAATAGCAACAACAGTCTGGAATTTACAGTAATCTAAGTAGAATAGCAACAATAACAACAACAACAGTGCGGAATTGATGGTAATCTAAGTAGAATAGCAACAATAACAACAACCGTCTGGAATTTACGGTAATCTAAGTAGAATAGCAACAATAACAACAACCGTCTGGAATTTACGGTAATCTAAGTAGAATAGCAACAATAACAACAGCAATTTAAAATGCTCACCTTTGCCAGTCCTCCATTGGGGTCTACAGAGAGTTGTAAGGATTGTGATCCTGTCCCAAGGAAGACCTGCAGCACACCAAGGTGAGCGACGTGCGCTGCCAGCTGCGTTTCCTGGAGGAAGTGGAGAGTGTGAAGAAGAAGAGGAAAGAGGAGGAGGAGCGGGAGAGGCTGCTGCGCCTGGCCCGGGTAAGTGGTACACCACCTGACCAGTAAGTGGTACACGACCTGACCAGTAAGTGGTACACCACCTGACCAGTAAGTGGTACACGACCTGACCAGTAAGTGGTACACCACCTGACCAGTAAGTGGTACACCACCTGACCAGTAAGTGGGTACACGACCTGACCAGTAAGTGGTACACGAGGTGGACCAGACCAGTAAGTGGGTACACGAGGTGGACCAGACCAGCAAGTGGGTACACGAGGTGGACCTGACCAGTAAGTGGGTACACGAGCTGACCAGTAAGTGGGTACACGAGGTGGACCTGACCAGCAAGTGGGTACACAAGGTGGACCAGACCAGTAAGTGGGTACACGAGGTGGACCTGACCAGCAAGTGGGTACACAAGGTGGACCAGACCAGTAAGTGGGTACACGAGGTGGACCAGACCAGTAAGTGGGTACACAAGGTGGACCAGACCAGTAAGTGGGTACACGAGGTGGACCAGACCAGCAAGTGGGTACACAAGGTGGACCTGACCAGTAAGTGGGTACACGACCTGACCAGTAAGTGGGTACACGAGGTGGACCTGACCAGTAAGTGGGTACACGAGGTGGACCTGACCAGTAAGTGGGTACACAAAGTGGATCTGACCAGTAAGTGGGTACACGAGGTGCACCTGACCAGTAAGTGGGTACACGAGGTGCACCTGACCAGTAAGTGGGTACACGAGGTAGACCTGACCAGTAAGTGGGTACACGAGGTAGACCTGACCAGTAAGTGGGTACACGAGGTAGACCTGACCAGTAAGTGGGTACACGAAGTGGATCTGACCAGCAAGTCCGTCTCACGTCCATCCCTCTCACAGAGCCGCTCCCACGCCGAGGACCCCCTGCTGCAGCAGCTCAAGCAGCGTGCCAAAGAGGTGACCTTTGACCCCGCCTAAACGTTCCCCTCCTCCCCCGCTGAGATTGTGTCCTCTGCCTTTAGTTGCAACAACTGGAAGAAGCTCAGCTGCAGCAGCGCGAGGCCAACATGGCCGCCCTGGCCGCCATCGGGCCACGCAAGAAGCGAGCGGCCAGCCAGATGGAAGGCCAGGTAAGTGTCTTGTGGCCCCACCACTTTGTTCCCCCGGGTCTTTATTCTTCTCTCGGGCGTCAGGTGTCGCTGCCACCAAGACCGGGCTTCCAGCGCGTGACTCGGGTCATGCTGCGTGACCTCCTGCTGTGCATGGAGCAGGACCACTTCCTGCGCCGCTCCCTCACCCTCTACAGAGCCATGCTCTGATGCCTCCTGGCTCCTCCCATTATTACATTTGTTGCCACACCTTTTGTAAATACCTGACTTCTTCTTTTCATTTGGTTGACAAAATGGCTTTAATTGTTTGACCGCCACATTAAAAAATGTCCACAAGCATTCTGTTGTCTTCTGTGCAGGTTTGTTGTCCAAAGTATTGACAACATTTTGTGGCGGAGGTGACTCAAACACAATGACATCACCTCACTTCCTGTCAGGCGCAGTCCAGCACTTCCTGTTTGACTCGTCCGGGGGAGGAGCCCCGGCCACTGAGCCCCGCCCTCTGCAGCACGTACTCACTGAAGTGGGAGGGGCAGTCTGCACCGCCACCGCATGAACTACACGTGATGTAGAAGCTGCTCTGCTGCAGTCGCTGCAACACCTGCACACAAGTAACACACACACACACACACGTCATGTTACCACAACATGTTACCACAACACACTTTCTCATGTTATGACAACACACTTTTCATGTTACGACAATTACAACAACACACTTTTCATGTTACCACGACACACGTTTCATGTCACAACAACACATCAGTCATGTTACCACGACACACGTTTCATGTTACCACAACACCTCAGCCATGTTACCACAACACATCAGTCATGTTACCACAACACATCAGCCATGTTACCACAGCACATCAGCCATGTTACCACAACACATCAGTCATGTTACCACAACACACGTGTCATGTTACCACAACACACGTTTCATGTTACGACAATTACGACAACACACGTGTCATGTTACGACAACACACCTTTCATGTTACCACGACACACCTTTTATGTTACCACGACACACCTTTCATGTTACCACGACACACCTTTCATGTTACCACGACACACCTGTCATGTTACCACGACACACGTGTCCTGTTACCACGACACACGTGTCCTGTTACCACGACACACGTGTCCTATGTAGGTATGGTATGGCATCAATATGGTAAGTGTAAAGTTGTATGGAGACATGCTATCATGTTACAACAACACATCAGTCATGTTACCACAACAGGTTTCATGTTACAACAACACACCTTACATGTTACATGTTACCACAACACATGAGTCATGTTACCACAACACGTTACATGTTACCACAACACATCAGTCATGTTACCACAACACGTTATATTTTACCACAACACATGAGTCATGTTACCACAACACATGTTACATGTTACCACAACACATCAGTCATGTTACCACAACACATGTTACATGTTACCACAACACATCAGTCATGTTACCACAACACATGAGTCATGTTACCACAACACATGAGTCATGTTACCACAACACATGTTACATGTTACCACAACACATGTTACATGTTACCACAACACATGTTACATGTTACCACAACACATCAGTCATGTTACCACAGCACATCAGTCATGTTACCACAACACATCAGTCATGTTACCACAACACATGAGTCATGTTACCACAACACAAAAGTCATGTTACCACAACACATGAGTCATGTTACCACAACACATGTTACCACAACACATGTTACATGTTACCACAACACATGAGTCATGTTACCACAACACATGTTACATGTTACCACAACACATGAGTCACGTTACCACAACACATGTTACATGTTACCACAACACATCAGTCATGTTACCACAACACATCAGTCATGTTACCACAACACATGTTACATGTTACCACAACACGTGAGTCATGTTACCACAACACATGAGTCATGTTACCACAACACATGAGTCATGTTACCACAACACATGAGTCATGTTACCACAACACATGTTACATGTTACCACAACACATGTTACATGTTACCACAACACATGTTACATGTTACCACAACACATCAGTCATGTTACCACAACACATGTTACATGTTACCACAACACATGAGTCATGTTACCACAACACATGTTACCACAACACATGAGTCATGTTACCACAACACCTGTTACATGTTACCACAACACATCAGTCATGTTACCACAACACATCAGTCATGTTACCACAACACATGTTACATGTTACCACAACACATGAGTCATGTTACCACAACACATGTTACATGTTACCACAACACACCTTTCATGTTACCACAACACATGTTACATGTTACCACAACACATCAGTCATTTTACCACAACACATGTTACATGTTACCACAACACATGAGTCATGTTACCACAACACACCTTTCATGTTACCACAACACATCAGTCATGTTACCACAACACATGTTACCACAACACATCAGTCATGTTACCACAACACATCAGTCATGTTACCACAACACCTGTTACATGTTACCACAACACATCAGTCATGTTACCACAACACGTTATATTTTACCACAACACATGAGTCATGTTACCACAACACATGTTACCACAACACATCAGTCATGTTACCACAACACATGTTACATGTTACCACAACACATCAGTCATGTTACCACAACACATGTTACATGTTACCACAACACATGTTACATGTTACCACAACACATGTTACATGTTACCACAACACATCAGTCATGTTACCACAACACATGTTACATGTTACCACAACACATGAGTCATGTTACCACAACACAAAAGTCATGTTACCACAACACATGAGTCATGTTACCACAACACATGTTACCACAACACATGTTACATGTTACCACAACACATGAGTCATGTTACCACAACACATGTTACATGTTACCACAACACATGAGTCATGTTACCACAACACATGTTACATGTTACCACAACACACCTTTCATGTTACCACAACACATGTTACATGTTACCACAACACATCAGTCATTTTACCACAACACATGTTACATGTTACCACAACACATGAGTCATGTTACCACAACACACCTTTCATGTTACCACAACACATCAGTCATGTTACCACAACACATGTTACATGTTACCACAACACATCAGTCATGTTACCACAACACATCAGTCATGTTACCACAACACATGTTACATGTTACCACAACACACCTTTCATGTTACCACAACACATCAGTCATGTTACCACAACACATGTTACCACAACACATCAGTCATGTTACCACAACACATGTTACCACAACACACCTTTCATGTTACCACAACACACCTTTCATGTTACCACAACACATCAGTCATGTTACCACAACACATGAGTCATGTTACCACAACACACCTTTCATGTTACCACAACACATGAGTCATGATACCACAACTTATGAGTCATGTTACCATAACACATGAGTCATGTTACCACAACACACCTTTCATGTTACCACAACACATCAGTCATGTTACCACAACACACCTTTCATGTTACCACAAGGTTGAACTTCTTTTACAAAGCAGCTTTTTGTCGGTGTTACTGTAAACTAAAGTACTGTCCTAACTAGACTTGTTCTGATACTAACATGTATTTCGATACTTTTCCAAATAAAGAGGACCACACAAAATGTCATTATTGTCTTTTTTGTAACAGCAAATGTTAGTTACATGAAACATATGATTATTATTGTCATTTAGTCCTTCAATAAAATAGACAACTTGTCTTTTAGTAGTAAGTAAACAAACAAAGACTCCTAATTAGTCTGCAGTAACATATTGTGTCATTTATACACCTATTATTTTGTACATATTATGAGGGACAAACTGTAAAAAAAATGTTTATTAATAACCTTGTTCATTTACTGTTTTAACATGTTCTATCTACACTTCTGTTAAAATGTAATAATCACTTATTCTTCTCTTCTTTGATACTTGACATTAGTTTTGGATGATACCACACATTTAGGTATCGATGTGATACCAAGTAGTTACAGGATCATACATTGGTCATATTCAAAGTCCTCATGTGTCCAGGGACATATTTACTGACTTTATAAACATTATATGAAGTTAAAAAAACTAAAAAATATTTTTTTAATACAAAAAAATAGTGATGTGATCATAGTAGTATTGACGCGATACGCTATCGTACTTGGTATCATTACAGTGGATGTCAGGTGTAGATCCACCCATGGCATTTGTTTAAAATGTGACGCCGGTGAGCTATTGTATCCTCCTACGGTGTGTAGTGAAGCATGTTTAGCTATTCCTCGTCCTCCAGTGATAATGATACTTGTAAGAAACTTGATGGACGTTAGCTGCTAGCTAGCTAGCTAGCCATGTCTTAAAGCAGCTCTTCCTGAGGGTGTTTCAGTGTTATAACTTCACCTTTATCTTTACTTTTGACACCAAAATGCATCCATTCTCCCTTTTCTGTCTACACACTGTGTCTGCTTGTAAGTACTCTGTGTGTGTGCACTGCCAAACATGCTCCTCTGCTGGTAAAACCAGCAATGTCACCACGTGACGACGGGGGGGACCGATACTTTTTAGAGGCGTTATAGTACTGAATATGATTCATGAGTATGGCGGTACTATACTAGTACCGGTATAGTCCTAACTACTAGGTAGTGCACAAGGACTACTAGGTAGTGCACTAGTAGCTGACCAAGATGGTGCATGAGTTGAGTACCTAACTACTAGGTAGTGCACAAGGACTACTAGGTAGTGCACTAGTAGCTGACCAAGATGGTGCATGAGTTGAGTACCTAACTACTAGGTAGTGCACAAGGACTACTAGGTAGTGCACTAGTAGCTGACCAAGATGGTGCATGAGTTGAGTACCTAACTACTAGGTAGTGCACAAGGACTACTAGGTAGTGCACTAGTAGCTGACCAAGATGGCGCATGACTTGAGTACCTAACTACTAGGTAGTGCACAAGGACTACTAGGTAGTGCACTAGTAGCTGACCAAGATGGCGCATGACTTGAGTACCTAACTACTAGGTAGTGCACAAGGACTACTAGGTAGTGCACTAGTAGCTGACCAAGATGGTGCATGAGTTGAGTACCTAACTACTAGGTAGTGCACAAGGACTACTAGGTAGTGCACTAGTAGCTGACCAAGATGGTGCATGACTTGAGTACCTAACTACTAGGTAGTGCACAAGGACTACTAGGTAGTGCACTAGTAGCTGACCAAGATGGCGCATGAGTTGAGTACCTAACTACTAGGTAGTGCACAAGGACTACTAGGTAGTGCACTAGTAGCTGACCAAGATGGCGCATGACTTGAGTACCTAACTACTAGGTAGTGCACAAGGACTACTAGGTAGTGCACTAGTAGCTGACCAAGATGGTGCATGAGTTGAGTACCTAACTACTAGGTAGTGCACAAGGACTACTAGGTAGTGCACTAGTAGCTGACCAAGATGGTGCATGAGTTGAGTACCTAACTACTAGGTAGTGCACAAGGACTACTAGGTAGTGCACTAGTAGCTGACCAAGATGGCGCATGACTTGAGTACCTAACTACTAGGTAGTGCACAAGGACTACTAGGTAGTGCACTAGTAGCTGACCAAGATGGCGCATGACTTGAGTACCTAACTACTAGGTAGTGCACAAGGACTACTAGGTAGTGCACTAGTAGCTGACCAAGATGGCGCATGAGTTGAGTACCTAACTACTAGGTAGTGCACAAGGACTACTAGGTAGTGCACTAGTAGCTGACCAAGATGGTGCATGACTTGAGTACCTAACTACTAGGTAGTGCACAAGGACTACTAGGTAGTGCACTAGTAGCTGACCAAGATGGCGCATGAGTTGAGTACCTAACTACTAGGTAGTGCACAAGGACTACTAGGTAGTGCACTAGTAGCTGACCAAGATGGCGCATGAGTTGAGTACCTAACTACTAGGTAGTGCACAAGGACTACTAGGTAGTGCACTAGTAGCTGACCAAGATGGTGCATGAGTTGAGTACCTAACTACTAGGTAGTGCACAAGGACTACTAGGTAGTGCACTAGTAGCTGACCAAGATGGTGCATGAGTTGAGTACCTAACTACTAGGTAGTGCACAAGGACTACTAGGTAGTGCACTAGTAGCTGACCAAGATGGTGCATGAGTTGAGTACCTAACTACTAGGTAGTGCACAAGGACTACTAGGTAGTGCACTAGTAGCTGACCAAGATGGTGCATGAGTTGAGTACCTAACTACTAGGTAGTGCACAAGGACTACTAGGTAGTGCACTAGTAGCTGACCAAGATGGTGCATGAGTTGAGTACCTAACTACTAGGTAGTGCACAAGGACTACTAGGTAGTGCACTAGTAGCTGACCAAGATGGTGCATGACTTGAGTACCTAACTACTAGGTAGTGCACAAGGACTACTAGGTAGTGCACTAGTAGCTGACCAAGATGGCGCATGAGTTGAGTACCTAACTACTAGGTAGTGCAAAAGGACTACTAGGTAGTGCACTAGTAGCTGACCAAGATGGTGCATGAGTTGAGTACCTAACTACTAGGTAGTGCACAAGGACTACTAGGTAGTGCACTAGTAGCTGACCAAGATGGTGCATGAGTTGAGTACCTAACTACTAGGTAGTGCACAAGGACTACTAGGTAGTGCACTAGTAGCTGACCAAGATGGTGCATGAGTTGAGTACCTAACTACTAGGTAGTGCACAAGGACTACTAGGTAGTGCACTAGTAGCTGACCAAGATGGTGCATGAGTTGAGTACCTAACTACTAGGTAGTGCACAAGGACTACTAGGTAGTGCACTAGTAGCTGACCAAGATGGTGCATGACTTGAGTACCTAACTACTAGGTAGTGCACAAGGACTACTAGGTAGTGCACTAGTAGCTGACCAAGATGGTAAGTGGTGAGTTGAGTACCTAACTACTAGGTAGTGCACAAGGACTACTAGGTAGTGCACTAGTAGCTGACCAAGATGGTGCATGAGTTGAGTACCTAACTACTAGGTAGTGCACAAGGACTACTAGGTAGTGCACTAGTAGCTGACCAAGATGGTGCATGACTTGAGTACCTAACTACTAGGTAGTGCACAAGGACTACTAGGTAGTGCACTAGTAGCTGACCAAGATGGTAAGTGGTGAGTTGAGTACCTAACTACTAGGTAGTGCACAAGGACTACTAGGTAGTGCACTAGTAGCTGACCAAGATGGTGCATGAGTTGAGTACCTAACTACTAGGTAGTGCACAAGGACTACTAGGTAGTGCACTAGTAGCTGACCAAGATGGTAAGTGGTGAGTTGAGTACCTAACTACTAGGTAGTGCACAAGGACTACTAGGTAGTGCACTAGTAGCTGACCAAGATGGTAAGTGGTGAGTTGAGTACCTAACTACTAGGTAGTGCACAAGGACTACTAGGTAGTGCACTAGTAGCTGACCAAGATGGTGCATGAGTTGAGTACCTAACTACTAGGTAGTGCACAAGGACTACTAGGTAGTGCACTAGTAGCTGACCAAGATGGTGCATGAGTTGAGTACCTAACTACTAGGTAGTGCACAAGGACTACTAGGTAGTGCACTAGTAGCTGACCAAGATGGTGCATGAGTTGAGTACCTAACTACTAGGTAGTGCACAAGGACTACTAGGTAGTGCACTAGTAGCTGACCAAGATGGTGCATGACTTGAGTACCTAACTACTAGGTAGTGCACAAGGACTACTAGGTAGTGCACTAGTAGCTGACCAAGATGGTAAGTGGTGAGTTGAGTACCTAACTACTAGGTAGTGCACAAGGACTACTAGGTAGTGCACTAGTAGCTGACCAAGATGGTGCATGAGTTGAGTACCTAACTACTAGGTAGTGCACAAGGACTACTAGGTAGTGCACTAGTAGCTGACCAAGATGGTAAGTGGTGAGTTGAGTACCTAACTACTAGGTAGTGCACAAGGACTACTAGGTAGTGCACTAGTAGCTGACCAAGATGGTAAGTGGTGAGTTGAGTACCTAACTACTAGGTAGTGCACAAGGACTACTAGGTAGTGCACTAGTAGCTGACCAAGATGGTGCATGAGTTGAGTACCTAACTACTAGGTAGTGCACAAGGACTACTAGGTAGTGCACTAGTAGCTGACCAAGATGGTGCATGAGTTGAGTACCTAACTACTAGGTAGTGCACAAGGACTACTAGGTAGTGCACTAGTAGCTGACCAAGATGGTGCATGAGTTGAGTACCTAACTACTAGGTAGTGCACAAGGACTACTAGGTAGTGCACTAGTAGCTGACCAAGATGGCGCATGAGTTGAGTACCTGGACAGAGTTGAGGCTGCAGTAGTCACTGAGGTGAAAGTGCGTGACGTGGGTGGAGTCGTCGGGTGAAGGGCACAAGGCCTCCGTCACCTCCGGGAAGACCTCCTGGATGGCGGCACGGCGGCCGCTCACGCCGATCCTCTCGGCCAGGTCTTGAGCCACGCGGACCACCACGCACTCCCGCGCCTCCGCCGCCACCTTGTCACGCTCGCGCTCCGCCCGCCAGCGCCGCAGTTGTGCCTGCAAGGGCGCCAGCTGGAAGAAGGAGGCCTCCTCGTACAGCAGAGAGTACTCCTGAGAGGTCAGAGGTCAGAGTGGTGGACTTTAGCTGGGAGTGTCTTTTCACACGGGCTGCTGCACCCGTGTGACCCCCGCCCTATGGCAAATATGCTAGGGCAGCACAAATATAGGACAAGTTTGGGGAGATAGTGACAAGGTAGGAGGGCTGTATACATCCATCCATTTTCTACCGCTTGTCCCTTTCGGGATCGCAGGAGGTGCTGTAATAGTAAATAACATAATAGTAATAGTAAATAACATAACTATAATAGTAAATAACATAATAATAATAATAAATAACATAACTATAATAGTAAATAACATAATAATAATAGTAAATAACATAACTATAATAGTAAATAACATAATAATAATAATAAATAACATAACTATAATAGTAAATAACATAATCATAGTAAATAACTATAATAGTAATTACCATAACAACTATTATAGTAAATAACATAATAATAATAAATAACATAACTATAATAGTAATTACCATAACAACTAATAGTAAATAACATAACAATAATAGTAAATAACATAACTATAATAGTAAATAACATAATAATAATAAATAACATAACTATAATAGTAATTACCATAACAACTATCATAGTAAATAACATAACAATAGTACATAACATAACTATAATAGTAATTACCATAACAACTATAATAGTAAATAACATAACAATAATAATAAATAACATAACTAGAATAGTAATTACCATAACAACTATAATAGTAAAAAACATAATAATAGTACATAACTATAATACTAATTACCATAACTACTATAATAGTAAATAACATAACTATAATAGTAAATAACATAATAATAATAAATAACATAACTATAATAGTAATTACCATAACAACTATCATAGTAAATAACATAACAATAGTACATAACATAACTATAATAGTAATTACCATAACAACTATAATAGTAAATAACAACAATAATAGTACATAAAATAACTATAATAGTAATTACCATAACAACTATAATAGTAAATAACATAACAATAATAATAAATAACATAACTATAATAGTAATTACCATAACAACTATAATAGTAAAAAACATAATAATAGTACATAACTATAATACTAATTACCATAACTACTATAATAGTAAATAACATAACAATAATAATAAATAACATAACTATAATAGTAATTACCATAACAACTATAATAGTAAATAACATAACAATAATAATAACATAACAATAATAATAAATAACATAACTATAATAGTAATTACCATAACAACTATAATAGTAAATAACATAACTATAATAGTAATTAACATAACTATAGTAATTAATAACATAACTATAATAGTAAATAATATAACTAATAGTAAATAACATAGTTATGTTATTTTATTTAATATTATAGTTATAACAGTAACTAACATAACTAATAGTGTATAACATAACTATAGTAGTAAATAACAACTATAATAGTAAATAAATATTTATTTATCATTTAACTATAATAGTAATTAACATAACTATAATAGTAAATAAAACAACTATAATAGTAAATAACATAACTATAATAGTAAATACAATAGTAGATAACATAACAACTATAATAGTAAATAACATAACTTTAATAGTAAATAAACTATAATAGTAAATAATATAACTATAATAGTAAATAACATAACTTTAATAGTAAATGAACTATAATAGTAAATAACATAAAAAAAATATAAGACAAAACAAATGTTGCAGCACAAACAAATGGGGGTAGATTTTGACAAGGTGAGGGGCTGGTTATGAATAATTAATAACAACTATAATAGTTAATAATATGAAAAATCAATAATAGTAAATAACATAAAAACTACAATCGTTACATGAAAAAACTACAATAGTAATGAACAAAAACTAATAGACATAAAAGTGTTGCTGCACAAACCTTTGGGACAAGTTAATAACATAACTAATAGTTAATAACATAACTATAATAGTTAATAACATAACTAATAGTTAATAACATAACTATGATAGTTAATAACATAATTATAATAGTTAATAACATAATTATAATAGTTAATAACATAACTATAATAGTTAATAACATAATAATAATAGTTAACATAACTATAATAGTTAATAACATAAAAAATATATTTGACACCATTTTTGCAGCACAAACATTTAGGACAAGTTTGGGGGTATTTTAAATGGTGGGGGAGGGGCTGTTATGAATACATTAATGACATAATCATAATGGACATTTGGGACAAGTGTGTGTTTTGACAAGGGGGGGGGGTGGAGGGGGGCTGGATGACATCACTGGTTAGACAATTTCTTTTACAAGTTCAAAAGAAAAAAAGTTATTTGAATATTTTCATGGATAAAGGGGCCCAACTGACGCGCTCACCTTGAAGTCATCCGGGAGGAGGAGCTTGGAGGTGCGCAGGAAGTTGAGGACGTGGCGGAACATGGCGCCGTCGCGGTCGATGAAGTAGCGGCGCTTGAGACGGTCCAGCACCACGGGCTCGCTGCCGTCGAACAGGCGTCCGATCCTGCCGCCGCCGCGCCACCCGGGACCAAGACACACACACTGCTAGCGCGTCACACACAGGAAGTAGCCATGCTGGCCAGGTGTGCATTACCGTGACTCGGGGTACCTGCCCAGCGTGGCCAGGCTGCTGGTGTACATGTGACCTCCCACGTCCATGTGGACCGCCGCGTTGCCTCTGCTGAGCTGGGCGGCGGACGGCACGCCGGGAGAGTCCAGCGCCGTCCCACTGCCGTCATCGTCCTAACACACACACACACACACACACACACACACACACACACACAGGACCAGATCCTGTTAGAGCAAATGTCCTTGTGGCCGTCACTGCAGTGCATGCTGGGTAAATGAATCAGCAATGCAAGGTTACCCGTGGCAACAGATGCTAATATACTGTACTTCACTAGTAGTGTCGGTAATAAGTGTCACAGTGTTAATTACATCACGCTACACCAGTGCCTCTTAACCATAGGGCCGGGGCCCAGTTTCCAGGGCCGCCGAAAAATATGTTTCTCCGTACTCAGTTGTAATACACTTTTCCACCACTTGTGGCAGTCATGACACCAGCAAACAGAAGCAGTCTGGCGCTAAAGTCATACAAAAGTGCAAAAATGATGACTAAAGTTGTCAAGCACTTTCATTTTATTCAGTTCATTTAAGAAAGACATTATTAATATAGTATAGCTCGGTTGGTAGAGTGGCCGTGCCAGCAACTTGAGGGTTGCAGGTTCGATCCCCGCTTCCGCCATCCTAGTCACTGCTGTTGTGTCCTTGGGCAAGACACTTTACCCACCTGCTCCCAGTGCCACCCACTCTGGTTTAAATGTAACTTAGATATTGGGTTTCACTATGTAAAGCGCTTTGAGTCACTAGAGAAAAGCGCTATATAAATATAATTCACTTCACTTCACTATTATTAGGGATGTCCGATAATGGCTTTTTTGCCGATACCGATATCAACCGATACCGATATATACAGTGGTGGAATAAACACATTATTATGCCTAATTTGGACAACCAGGTATGGTGAAGATGAGGTCCTTTTTTTTTTAAATTTAATAAAATAAGATAAATAAATAAATAAAAAATTCTTGAATAAAAAAGAAAATAAAACAATATAAAAACAGTTACATAGAAATTAGTAATGAATGAAAATGAGTAAAATGAAGTGTTAAAGGTTAGTACTATTAGTGGAGCAGCAGCACGCACAATCATGTGTGCTTACGGACTGTATCCCTTGCAGACTGTATTGATATATATTGATATATAATGTAGGAAGCAGAATATTAATAACAGAAAGAAACAACCCTTTTGTGTGAATGAGTGTAAATGGGGGAGGGAGGTTTTTTGGGTTGGTGCACTAATTGTAAGTGTATCTTGTGTTTTTTATGTGGATTTAATTTTTTTTAAAAAACTATCTAATTATTATTTATTAGAATTTAGATAAATTTTTGTTTTGTTTTAGCACTGCGTAATTGTATGTACTTTTTTTAATGTACTTTTAATTCCTTAACTGGCTGGGGAGAAGGAAGTCTGGGCTGCTTTGCTTAGGCTGCTGCGCCCGCGACCCCGCCTTGGATTTATTTATATGAATTATTACCACTTAGTGAAAGACGTGACTTGTCTTTTTAGTCATTGTTGTCACCAAAAATGTACAGATTTGCAGGGACTCTGAGAGATAGTCCCTGCCGGGGCCTTTTTCATAGTTTGCAAAGAACTAGAAAATGCAATTTTCATGTGAATGTCGCAGTGCCAAAGTTGGACTGAAATGCTAACAGTTAGCACGCCGGCCAGACAGCGTCAAGTAACAACAAATATGAGCTAAAAAAAATCTAGCATGCTAGCAGTACTATGTTAACAATCACATGTTTACAGGTAGCATGAGTGAAATACCAAACTCTGATACGGGAGAATAACGCGGTAAGTATGACTTTTATACATTTTCTATACAAACCCAGTTTCCATATGAGTTGGGAAATGGTGTTAGATGTAAATATAAACGGAATACAATGATTTGCAAATCCTTTTCAAGCCATATTCAGTTAAATATGCTACAAAGACAACATATTTCATGTTCAAACTCATAAACTTTATTTTTTTTGTTGCAAATAATTAGGGATGTCCGATTATATCGGCCTGCCGATATTATCGGCCGATAAATGCGTTAAAATGTAATATCGGAAATTATCGGTATCGTTTTTTTATTATCTGTATCGGTTTATTTTATTTTATTTTTTTATTTTTATTAAATCAACATAAAAAACACAAGATACACTTACAGTTAGTGCACCAACCCAAAAAACCTCCCTCCCCCCATTTCTTTCTGTTATCAATATTCTGCTTCCTACATTATATATCAATATATATCAATTGCCCAGGGGTGGGCAATTAATTTTTACCGGGGGCCGCATGAGCAACCCGAGCACTGCTGGAGGGCCACATCGATAATATTTCAATTAAATTTTGCTCAATATTATTTTTGATATATACCGTAAGATAAATAATAATAATAATAATAATAGTAATACTTCAACATAGTGTCTGTAACAGCATTCCATGACTAATATAAATAAATTAACATGAATAATAAATGACAGTAAAATAAGCACACGTCTGACTGAGGAGTCATAGTGTAACTTTGTGTGGTGTTTGAGTTGTCCGACTTTTTGTGTGGCCATAAACGCACCAGTGGTTTAGTGCTATGCGTGTTGGTGACAGATGACAAGTTGCTTTTGGCCTGGTTTGTACGGCAGAAAATGACTAGTTTTTCCAGATAGAAGTGTGAAAACTCATGTTTTTGGTGTGGTTATGTCCGAATATAAACAGTTTTGCTCAATAAAGTGATGGATATAATTCCTGTCCCCGAAGCATCTCGATAGACGTTACAATAATTGAACGGTGTTCAATTGAACGGTGTTGACGAACACCGTTAGGGCCGCTTGTTGTCACTGTCACTCAAAGTTGCATTGCAAAATTACATAGAATAAATATGTTTATTTTGTTTAGAATTCAGATGGGATTTGATTTGGTGCGCGGCATATATTTGCTGCGCGCAGCGGACGCTTGAGCAGTGCGCAATTGCGCAGGCGCGCACCTTAGAGGGAACGTTGCTTGGCAGTCCATGTCTTGTTGAAAACACGCCATTCTTCATCAACTTTTCTCTTTTTAGCGTCTCGGGTGTAAACTGTGCATCACTTGTCGCTGCATGTGCACCTTCACTCGCAGGTTACACACGCCCATAAATAATACTTTTCAAAATAAAAGCAGCACAGTTGTATTGCGCGCACGACATAGATGTTTTTTCAACTTTATTTTGTTATTTTATGATTGCAGCTGTTCACATTCACTCACGCACACGCATACGTCCACACGGAAGTAATACAAATAACGATTTTCAAAACAAAAGCAGCACCGTTGTATTGCACACTCGACATAGATACTTTTTTAAATTTATTTTGTAATTTATAATTGGCCTCACGCGGGCCGGACAGGGACGCACAAAGGTCTGCATTAAAGAGTGCGGGTACTAGACTGGCCTGCCTGTAGCCCAGACCTGTCTCCCATTGAAAATGTGTTTGGCATTATGAAGCCTAAAATAGCAGAAGGGAGACCCCCGGACTGTTGAACAACTTAAGCTGTACATCAAGCAAGAATGGGAAAGAATTCCACTTCAAAAATGTGTCTCCTCAGTTCCCAAACCTTTACTGAGTGTTGTTAAAAGGAAAGGCCATGTAACACAGTGGTGAACATGCCCTTTCCCAACTACTTTGGCACGTGTTGCAGCCATGACATTCTAAGTTCATTATTATTTGCCAAAAAAAACAAAGTTTATGGGTTTGAACATCAAATATGTTGTCTTTGTAGCATATTCAACTGAATATGGCTTGAAAATTATTTGCAAATCATTGTATTCTGTTTATATTTACATCTAATTTCCCAACTCATATGGAAACGGGGTTTGTATAAAACCATATAAAAACAGCAAAAGTAGGATCTGTCGAAGTATGACGCAACAATAACATCATGACGTCACGTGTGAGGTGACTTTTACCTGTTTTTCCGGGTGGGAGGCGGCGAGGCGCGTCTCCGCGGCGGCGGCGGCGCCCACGACGCCGTCCAGCGTCGCTATGGCGACGGCGCCGATGCAGTGGTTGGTGTAGGTCTTGGAGAGCCCGGCGGCGCGCGACAGCATCTGCATGCGCGTGCCCAGCAGGTTCTTGCCGATGGCCTTGTTCTCGAACCACGTGACCTCCGCGCCGCCGCAGCGCTCCCGCGGCCGCTGGAAGAAGGCGCGGCAGAGCGGGTGGCGCTTGGCCAGGTAGCGGCGGAAGCTGGCGTACGGACACCGCGGCGTGCGCGTCTCGTACATCCGCGGCAGGGTGACGTCATCGCGCGCCTCCGGCTTCCTCCTCGGGGGGCGGGGCCCCGGGGCTTTAAAGTAGACGAACTTCCGCCCGTCCCGGTCCACGGCCAGGCCGAAGGAGTCCTCCCGCAGCTCGCGCTGGTTCTCCCGGCCGCGGGTGCAGAAGTACATGCAGGTCTCGAACCAGACCTTGTTGAGGAGTCCCAGCGGCGTGTCCGCGTCGAACATGGACGACGCGTACAGTCTGCGCAGGTCCGCGCGCGCGATGGCCTGCTTCTGGACCACCGGCCCCGCCCCCTGCGCCTCCAGACGCCGGATGACCGCCGCCAGGGCGAGGTTGGCGCCGCGCAGCTCCGGGTCCTTGGTGAGGTCCAGGGTGCGGCAGAAGGGCGGCTCGTTGAGGTGGCGGTTGAGCGAGCTACGGATGCTGACGAGGGACGACTTGCTGTACAGGTGGCCGCTCTTGGCGCGCGCCTCCGCGTAGAAGGAGCGCAGGCGCGCGCCCAGCTCCGCCGCGGGGAGACGCTCAAAGTCCGGACTGTGGGACTTCTCGCCCAGGTAGTCGCGGAAGATCCGCACCGCGTAGCGCGTCGCCAGGCGCGTGTTCTCGCTCAGCTTGTCCCGCGGCGGGAAGTGCGCGGCGGCCTGCAGGTGGGAGTCCGTCCCCGCGGGGGGGATCTCATCCCAGTCCGGACCCTCCTCGTCCGCGGTGATGCGGACCTCCCCGCAGCCGGCGTGCTGCGCGTCGGACATTCTCGCCATATTGCAGTCTGCCTCCCACACTGCGCATGCGCTATATTGGACCGCAGCGCCCAAAAAAAACACACACAAAAAAAAAAAAAAGCCCGGTTGTGTTTTAGTGACCTTCACAATCATCCCGCTCACTAACCTGCTTAGTTTTAGTGACCTTCACAATCATCCCGCTCACTAACCTGCTTAGTTTTAGTGACCTTCACAATCATCCTGCTCACTAACCTGCTTAGTTTTAGTGACCTTCACAATCATCCCGCTCACTAACCTGCTTAGTTTCAGTGACCTTCACAATCATCCCGCTCACTAACCTGCTTAGTTTCAGTGACCTTCACAATCATCCCGCTCACTAACCTGCTTAGTTTTAGTGACCTTCACAATCATCCCGCTCACTAACCTGCTTAGTTTTAGTGACCTTCACAATCATCCCGCTCACTAACCTGCTTAGTTTTAGTGACCTTCACAATCATCCCGCTCACTAACCTGCTTAGTGCCTCCTGGCTAAACATACCTGCGGTGACCACCTCATTAAGTACACCATCCCACCCATAGACATCTTCTAGGGAGACGCAGCATTGGCTGCTGTGACGCGAGAAATTGGGCCGCCATCTTGAAGTGGTGATTTTGACCATGAATTGATTAACGTGGACTTAAACAAGTTGAAAAACTTATTCGGGTGTTACCATTTAGTGGTCAATTGTACGGAATATGTCATACTTGCCAACCTGGAGACCTCCAAATTCAGGAGATTTGGGGGGGTTTGAGGGGGGCGGGGGCGGAGTATATTTATAGCTAGAATTCACTAAAATTCAAGTATTTCTTATATATATATATATATATATATATATATATATATATATATATATATATATATATATATATATATATATATATATATATATATATTAGGGCTGCAACAACTAATCGATTAAATCGATTAAAATCGATTATTAGAATAGTTGCCGATTAATTTAGTCATCGATTCGTTGGATCTATGCTATGCGCATGCGCAGAGTTATTTTTATTTAAAAAAAAATATATATATATTTTATTTTTTTTAAAACATTTTTTAATAAACCTTTATTTATAAACGGCAACATTTACAAACTGCTGAGAAACAATAATCAAAATAAGTATGGTGCCAGTATGCTGTTTTTTTCCAATAAAATACTGGATAGGATAGAAATGTAGTTTGTCTCTTTTATCCGATTATTAATCGATTAATCGAAATAATAATCGACAGATTAATCGATTATCAAATTAATCGTTAGTTGCAGCCCTAATATAAATATATATATATATATATATATATATATATATATATATATATATATATATATATATATATATATATATAAATATATATATATATATATATATATATATATATATATATTAGGGCTGCAACTATCGATTAATTTGATAATCAATTAATCTGTCGAGTATTTCGTCGATTAATCCAATCCAACCCACTTTATTTATATAGCACATTTAAACAACAAGAATGTTTCCAAAGTGCTGCACAGCTGGACCAAGTGGCTGGGGAGAGGGAAGTCTGGGCTTCCCTGCTTAGGCTGCTGCCCCCGCGACCCGACCTCGGATAAGCGGAAGAAGATGGATGGAATATTAAAAACAATATTATGCTCCACCAATGACTGAATAAAAACAAAAAAATAAATAAAATCAATTAATAATCGGATAAAAGAGACAAACTACATTTCTATCCTATCCAGTATTTTATTGAAAAAACACCCCAGCATACTGGCACCATACTTATTTTGATTATTGTTTCTAAGCTGTTTGTACATGTTACAGTTTATAAATAAAGGTTTATAAAAAATTAAAAAAATTGCCTCTGCGCATGCGCATAGCATAGATCCAACGAATCGATGACTAAATGAATCGCCAACTATTTTTATAATCGACTTTAATCGATTAGTTGTTGCAGCCCTAATATATATATATAAATAAATTAAATACTTGACTTTCAGTGAATTCTAGCTATATATATATATATATATATATATATATATATATATATATATATATATATATATATATATATATATATATATATATATATATATTAGGGCTGCAACTAATGATTAATTTGATAATCGATTAATCTGTCGATTATTACTTTGATTAATCCATTAATAATCGGATAAAAGAGACAAACTACATTTCTATCCTATCCAGTATTTTATTGAAAAAAAACCCAGCATACTTATTTTGATTATTGTTTGTCAGCTGTTTGTAAATGTTGCAGTTTATAAATAAAGGTTTATTTAAAAAAAAAAGTTAATTAAAAAAAACAAAAAAAAACCTCTGTGCATAGCATAGATCCAACAAATCGATGACTAAATTAATCGCCAACTATTTTTATAATCGACTTTAATCGATTAGTTGTTGCAGCCCTAATATATATATATATATATAAATAAATTAAATACTTGACTTTCAGTGAATTCTAGCTATATATATATATATTACAGCTGCAACTAACGATTAATTTGATAATCGATTAATCTGTCGATTATTACTTCGATTAATCAATAAATAATCGGATAAAAGAGACAAACTACATTTCTATCCTATCCAGTATTTTATTGAAAAAAACCCAGCATACTTATTTTGATTATTGTTTGTCAGCTGTTTGTAAATGTTGCAGTTTATAAATAAAGGTTTATTTAAAAAAAAAAGTTAATTAAAAAAACCAAAAAAAAAAACCTCCGTGCATAGCATAGATCCAACAAATCGATGACTAAATTAATCGCCAACTATTTTTATAATCGACTTTAATCGATTAGTTGTTGCAGCCCTAATATATATATATATATATAAATAAATTAAATACTTGACTTTCAGTGAATTCTAGCTATATATATATATATATATATATATATATATATATATATATATATATATATATATATATATATATATATATATATATATATATATATATATATATATATATATATATATATATATATATATATTACGGCTGCAACTAACGATTAATTTGATAATCGATTAATCTGTCGATTATTACTTCGATTAATCAATAAATAATCGGATAAAAGAGACAAACTACATTTCTATCCTATCCAGTATTTTATTGAAAAAAAACCCAGCATACTTATTTTGATTATTGTTTGTCAGCTGTTTGTAAATGTTGCAGTTTATAAATAAAGGTTTATTTAAAAAAAAAAAAGTTAATTAAAAAAATAAATTAAAAAAACCCTCTGCGCATAGCATAGATCCAACAAATCGATGACTAAATTAACAGTTAGCACGCTGGCCAGATAGCGTCAAGTAACAAAAAATGTGAGCTAAAAAATCTAGCATGCTAACAGTAATATATTAACAATAACATGTTTAACATTGATTAAATAACTAATACATAAACATTGATTGATGTTTACAGTTAGCATGAGTGGAATACCAAACTATAAGACAGAGGTGAGACCTGTTAAATTAGTTAAAAAGCTAGAATGCTCATGTTAGCTTGCCAAATGCTAACATGCATGCCATTACCTCCCTGCTTGGCACTCAGCATCAAAGGTTGGAATTGGGGGTTAAATCACCAAAAATTATTCCCGGGAGCAGCCACCGCTGCTGCTCACTGCTCCCCTCACCTCCCAGGGGGTGAACAAGGGGATAGGTCAAATGCAGAGGATCATTTCGCCACACCTAGTGTGTGTGTGACAATCATTGCTACTTTAACTTAAAAAGCTAACTACAACACACGCCAACTACCAAAATAGATGACTCTTAAAGTGTGTACCTGGACTGAAATGCTAACAGTTAGCACGCTGGCCAGACAGCGTCAAGTAACAACAAATATGAGCAAAATGAGCTACAACAAATCTAGCATGCTAACAGTACCATGTTAACAATAACATGTTTTACAGTTAGCATCAGTGAGAGGAGCCAGATGAGGTGGTTCGGGCATCTGGTCAGGATGCCACCCGAACGCCTCCCTAGGGAGGTGTTTAGGGCACGTCCGACCGGTAGGAGGCCACAGGGAAGACCCAGGACACGTTGGGAAGACTATGTCTCCCGGCTGGCCTGGGAACGCCTCGGGATCCCCTGGGAGGAGCTGGAAGAAGTGGCTGGGGAGAGGGATGTCTGGGCTTCAATGCTTAGGCTGCTGCCCCCGCAACCCCACCTCGGATAAGCGGAACAAGATGGATGGATGGATGGCATCAGTGAAATATCAAACTATATATCAGAGGTGATCAAATGAGCTACAACATCTAGCATGCTAACAGTACCATATTAACAATAACATGTATACAGTTAGCATGAGTGAAATACCAAACTATATGACAGAGGTGAGACCTGTTAAATTAAATAAAAAGCTAGCATGCTAAAATGCTAGCTACAACATGCGAATAGATTACTCTGAAGTGTGTACCTGGAAAAAATGATTCTTGGGGGTAATGATTCGATTCAGAACTGATTCTCGATTCAAAATCAATACTTTTTTAATAACATTGGGTGCCAGTTCTATGATGAACTACATTCCTCAATCAAATTAGATAAACAGCTCTGATTAATGTTTGTATTCATTCAAAGAAAACTGGTTCTGTTTGATACAATTCTAGCCAAACATTTAATAAAGTCAAATACAAATAAGACAACAAGAGAAGTATCAGACACTTTTCTTTTCTAAAGTCAATATTTACAGCAGATATAGATCATCTACATCTACTATAGGATTTATCTGACTGTCTAAACAGGACAGGAAAAAAAAATAAAAATAAAATATATATATATATATTTATTAGGGCTGCAACAACTAATCGATTAAATCGATTAAAATCGTTTGTAAAAATAGTTGCCGATTAATTTAGTCATCGATTCGTTGGATCTATGCTATGCGCATGCGCAGAGGCTTTTTTAATTTTTTTTTTTTTAAAATAAACCTTTATTTATAAACTGCAACATGTACAAACAGCTGAGAAACAATAATCAAAATAAGTATGGTGCCAGTATGCTGGGTTTCTTCAATAAAATACTGGAAAGGACAGAAATGTAGTTTGTCTCTTTTATCCGATTATTAATCGAAGTAATAATCGACAGATTAATCGATTATCAAATTAATCATTAGTTGCAGCCCTAATATATATATATATATATATATATATATATATATATATATATATATATATATATATATATATATATATATATATATATATATATATATATATATATATATATATATATTCTAAGAATCATTACAAGTAGGAATTCATTCGAAAATCCATTTTTTGACAAACCTAATGCTAACTTTAGCATACAAGTACCAAAATATGACTGTGGTTTAAACCTACAAAATGAGCTAAAACAAGCTAGCATACTAACCTTAACATGCTAACAGGTGTCATCCGTCAGGTAACAAGATATTTGACGGTGATGTGCATACAGTAGCTGCAAAGTTGGCAAAAACAACCTAGCATGGTAATACAAAAATGCTAATGATTGTTTAGCAAATGGCCCCCGGGCCGCACTTTGGACGGCCTTGAATGAGCTGCAGCAGACTGGATTGTTCAGCAACATTAGGCGCCATGCTGAGTGAGGGCAAAAACAGTTGTGTTGTACCTCAGGGGTCCTTCTTAGGTCCACTTCTGTTCTCTTGAAAGGACGTCTCCAGTGTTTCATCTTCTATTAAACCCCGTTTTTGTTGTTGTTTTCTTTAGACTCCAACAGTCCAAACCATCCAGGCTTGAGTCCGCTCCTGCTCCTCCTCCAGGTAGATATTCCACGCAGGATCTAAACAGGAAGTAGAAGCTGTAGATGTAAACCTGTCCAAATCACCAAGCCTGTGCACAATTATGCATTAAGAATGTCTCCAAACTTCAAATTCAATCATTTAAATTAGAGATAATATCGGACTGCTGATATTATCGGCCGATAAATGCTTTATAATATAATATCGGATATTATCGGTATCGGTTTCAAAAAGTAACATTTATGATGGACGTAGGGAGAAGTACAGAGCGCCAATAAATCTTAAAGGCACTGCCTTTGCGTGCTGGCCCAGTCACATAATATCTACGGCTTTTCACACACACAAGTGAATGCAAGGCATACTTGGTCAACAGCCATACAGGTCACACTGAGGGTGACCGTATAAACAACTTTAACACTGTTACAAATATGCGCCACACTGTGAACCCACACCAAACAAGAATGACAAACACATTTCGGGAGAACATCCGCACCGTGACACAACAGAACAAATACCCAGAACCCCTTGCTGCACTAACTCTTCCGGGACGCTACAATATACACCCCCCCCGCTACCCCCACCCCACCTCAACCTCCTCATGCTCTCTCAGGGAGAGCATGTCCCAAATTCCAAGCTGCTGTTTTGAGGCATGTTAAAACAAATAATGCACTTTGTGACTTCAATAATAAATATGGCAGTGCCATGTTGGCATTTTTTTTTTTTTACATAACTTGAGTTGATTTATTTTGGAAAACCTTGTTACATTGTTTAATGCATCGAGCGGGGCATCACAACAAAATTAGGCATAATAATGTGTTCATTCCACCACTGTATATATCGGTATCGCTTGATATCGAAATCGGTAATTAAGAGTTGGACAATATCGGAATATCGGCAAAAAAGCCATTATCGGACATCTTTAATTAAAGGAGAATTATGACTTGAACTAGGATTTACATTCCAATTCATCATTTTGGAGTATTGCAGAATCATGCTTCACATTACTTACTATTACTTCTACGATCATTACTTTTAACTTTTAAAATGATGGAAAATAATAGTGCAGTGGAACCTCCATTTACAAACCTGTCTATTTTTAAATTTTTTTTAAATTTATTTATTATTTCTTTATCTTGCAATTTTACTTTTTATTCGCACCCTTTTACCATATTTCTTTTGCACTATCTTGTATAGTTCATTCATTGTTTATGTTTTTTGTTTGTTTTTGTTTTGCTCTACGCTTTTCAACCTGTAAAGCACTTTGGTGAAATTTAAAAGTAGTTGTAAACGTGCTACATAAATAAAGTTGCCTTGCTTAATTGTAAACTTTTCGATTTACAAACTTTTTTTAGACGGAGCCCAACACGCCTCCGTGTGCGAACCGTGTCTGTCTTTGAACGCCTCGTTCATTCATTTGGTGTCACGCCAGCAGTCAAAAAGCAGGGCGCGGTATTTTAGTGAGGAGGCGGAGCCCCCCACTCCCCTTGTTGCACATTACAGTTGCTCACTACTCAGCGTGTGGGCCTTTTTCCCCTGTGTTTGTGTGTCTTTTGACAAATTGTGTCCATTTTGCAAACTCAATATGAGTCCCACAAACTCAACAGGACCAGCGTGGACAGGAGGAGGGAATCGGTGGGGAGTTTAAAAAAAACTAAACACTTTTTGTGAGGATTGCACATAATAGTGGTGCGTTCAAAGACACTTGATAAAAGTTACAAACAGAGGTGTCACTAATCTTTGACCTTGAAGCATTCACACACCTAAAAATATAACATCTATTTGTGGCAGCACAGGAGAAAGTCATGTGTCAATTTTGCATCTTATTGCACATAATAGTGGTGCTTTCAAGGACCCTTGATTAAAGTTACAAACAGAGGTGTCACTAGTCTTTGACTTTGAACCATTCACAAACTTAAAAACATAACATGTATTTGTGGCAGCACAGGAGAAAGTCACGTGTCAATTTTGCATCTTATTGCACATAATAGTGGTGCGTTCAAGGACACTTGATTAAAGTTACAAACAGAGGTGTCACTAGTCTTTGACCTTGTAGAATTCACACACGTAAAATTCTAACATTTATTTGTGGAAACACAGGAAAAAGTCACGTGTCAATTTTGCATCTTATTGCACATAATAGTGGTGCGTTCAAGGTCCTTTGATTAAAGTTACAAACAGAGGTGTCACTAGTCTTTGACCTTGAAGCATTCACACACGTAAAAATATAACATCTATTTGTGGCAGCACAGGAAAAAGTCACGTGTCAATTTTGCATCTTATTGCACATAAATATGGTGCGTTCAAGGACCCTTGATTAAAGTTACAAACAGGTGTCACTAATCTTTGACTTTGAAGCATTCACAAACTTAAAAATATAACATGTATTTGTGGCAGCACAGGAGAAAGTCACGTGTCCATTTTGCATCTTATTGCACATAATAGTGGTGCGTTCAAGGACCCTTGATTAAAGTTACAAACAAAGGTGTCACTTTTTGCGAGGAGTACATTAATGACGCCCACAAGTATGGTAGAATTGACAAACGGCATGATTTCATTGTGATGAGACTGGATTAAAAAAATAAAATAAAAAAGATGCCTTATTTTACAGCGAAGGAAAAGATTATCTCTCGTTCAGAACCCGACCCCCCACCCCTCTCTGACTCTTCAGCTCCTTGTGGATGTTAATACTTTTTAAAATGTTTATTATTGACGCAATGTGGTTGTTAAAGTTCAGGATATTTGTGATTTCTGATCATTTGTGAGGGCACCAAAGGGACTTCTGTTGGCAGAGCAGCGCATACGCAGGACAGTTCAGGTTGCCGTTGTTGTTGTTGTTGAGGCTTGTTATTAAAGTGATAGTTATTCATCACCCCTTTGTTTACTATACAGTACTGTACAATACTTTATGTTGTGTTAAAAGTAGGGATGTCCGATAATGGCTTTTTGCCGATATTCCGATATTGTCCAACTCTTTAATTACCGATACCGATATCAACCGATACCGATATCAACCGATATATGCAGTCGTGGAATTAACACATTATTATGCCTAATTTGGACAACCAGGTATGGTGAAGATAAGGTACTTTTTAAAAATAATAATAAAATAAGATAACTAAATTAAAAACATTTTCTTGAATAAAAAAGAAAGTACAACAATATAAAAACAGTTACATAGAAACTAGTAATGAATGAAAATGAGTAAAATTAACTGTTAAAGGTTAGTACTATTAGTGGAGCAGCAGCAGGCACAATCATGTGTGCTTACGGACTGTATCCCTTGCAGACTGTATTGATATATATTGATATATAATGTAGGAACCAGAATATTGATAACAGAAAGAAATGGGGGAGGGAGGTTTTTTGGGTTGGTGCACTAATTGTAAGTGTATCTTGTGTTTTTTATGTTGATTTAATTAAAAAAAAAAACAACAAAAAAAACGATACAGATAAAAAAAAAACGATACCGATAATTTCCGATATTACATTTTAACGCATTTATCGGCAGGCCGATATTATCGGACATCCCTAGTTAAAAGTGTACAAACCTTCACTAAAATATGGACTTTTGTCCAGGCTGGAACCAATTATTCATGTTCACATTGTTTCTTATAGAGAATTTTGCTTCACTATGCAAACCTTTCGATTTACGAAACCCGTTCAAGAACCAGTAGTTGGTGAATCAAGGTTCCACTGTATTAGTGTTTGTATTTTGAGTATTTTTTAAAAACCTTTTTGCAAATCCTTTCACTGCAAAAAGGAGCTGACAAAATATAAGATGAAAGTACTAAAACTAGTGAAATAATCTGTCCATGGAACCAGTTCATTTGACTTGATAACACACTTCTGTATCGAGAGTTTAAGATAGAGATACGTATTTTATTCTGAAATTCTTAAATTAAGCATCCATGGGATGTTTAAACTAGATTTCCTATGTTAGTTTTTGAATAGGTTTCTTCTCTCCAAACTTTTTACATTTTTAAACTACCATAGACAAATTATAATGATTACTGCTAAATGATGACTGAAAATACGTCAATAACTCTTAAAACTAGCGACATTTCTAGAAATAACATGTTCAATCTTGGCAAGTGGCATGTTGTAACTCTTGGCTAAAGTATATTTCTCAGTTCATTTCATTCCAATTCAACATCCTGTCGGGTTGAGCCAATGAAATCTAAATTCCAATTCTTCAATGAACTTTGAATTAAAATTCAGAATTTTGCACAAGCCTGCAAGTCCCCATGCGAGCTGTTTGTTGACATATTTCCTGCTCCGCCGCAGTCATGTGACCAGAAGTGCTTTGCTAGTCAGTCAGGTGCTGCTCACTTCAACAATTAGCTGTGCTTCTAACTGATTTGTATGCACTTTGGTCACACGCCGTGTGCACCTGTGCCTTTTTGCTTTTTTTTTCTCACGCCATTTTATCACCGCTTGCATGCCAGTGCTCCTGGGGGCGGGCCTGGGGGAATAATGTGGCCCATTTCTTGGGGGAGCAGGTCATTTGCTCCTTGACTAATCATCAAAGCATTTACACTAAAAAACACTTTAGCTTGCAGGCAACCTGTACTCATTTAAGGTGTGTGTGTGTGTGTGTGTGTTCTTGTATTTCTAGCCTTCTTGAGACATGAAGAAGGAAAAGTATCTTCCATATGAGGAGGCGCGAACAAGTGATGACATAAATCAATAACATTGCATCTAATAGACAATGTCTCATTTGTGGTGACATCTATCAAAATGAGGGTGCTCCCAAAAAGGAGGGATTTTTATCATTGACTGTGTGTCGCTTTTAAAAGTGCTCCCCCTCTGGTCAACATATGAAATAACAAGTGTGTGTAAGAAATTGAAATATGCCCCCTTTGGCCAAAATTAATTTAAAAAAATAAAGTAAATATGTAGATAGAGACATAATGTAATAACGAAGTAAATAATGAAGATTAAAAACCAATTACAAACAAAACATTTAATAAATAATACAAATAACTAAAATCAGTCTTTTTCTCACAATGTGTCGAATTTTTTCATATAAAATTGGTAACAATTTCTCATATTATTTCTGTTTCTGTAATATTGCAATATTTTCTCGTAAAATTATAACTTTTTTATGCAAAAATTATAACTTTTTTATGTAAAACGATTACTTTTTAACGCAAAATGGTAAGATTTGTCATATAAAATTCTGACTTTTAGCGCAATATTGCCAATTTTTTGGGTCGTTTTTGCAAAATAGTGAAATTCTTTGAGTAAATCAATGACTCTTGTCATCATTTTGCGAAGCAAAATTCAGATTATTATTATATTGCCTACATTTTGAAGTTTTCTTATAAAATTGTGACTTTTGCCGAGTAAAATTAGGACTCTTTTCATAAAATTGCCAAAATTTTAAGCTTTTGTCCTAAAATTGCGACTGTTATTGAGTAAAATTCCAACTTTTATCAAATTATTGCACAAATGTTCATTTTTTCTTGTATAATTTTGACTTGCGTTGAGTAAAATGACGACTTTTATTATAATGCTGCCAAAATTCTAAGATTTTCTTGTGAAATTGTGACTTTTTTCTTGATAAATTCCAACTCATTTTTCACAACAAGTTTTTTTATATTTGCATAGTATGTATATATTATTAATGTTGTAAATACACATCTTCATATATCTAGAAAGGCTGGTCCTAAAGAGGGAGGCATTTTTCTCAGGTCTCAAGAAGGTAACAAATTCAAGAATGTGTGTGTGTGTTCTTGTATTTCTAGCCTTCTTGAGACATGAAGGAAAAGTATCTTCCATATGAGGAGGTGTGAACAAGTGATGACATAAATCAATAACATTGCATCTAATAGACAATGTCTCATTTGTGGTGACATCTATCAAAATGAGGGTGCTCCCAAAAAGGAGGGATTTTTCACATTGACTGTGTCGCTTTTAAAAGTACTCCCTCTCTGGTCAACATATGAAATAACAAGTGTGTGTAAGAAGCTGAAATGCGCCCCCTTTGGCCAAAATTAATTTAAAAATAAATAAATATGTATATATTTATACAAGCTCATCTAAGATGGACTGATACAAAGTGGAAAAGTGTGCTGTGGTCTGACGAGTCCACATTTCAAATTGTTTTTGGAAACTGTGGACGTCGTGTCCTGCGGACCAAAGAGGAAAAGAACCATCCGGACTGTTCTAGGGTGAAAGTGTAAAAGGCAGCATGTGTGATGGTATGGGGGTGTATTAGTGGCCAAGACATGGGTAACTTACACATCTGTGAAGGCACCATTAATGCTGAAAGGTACATACAGGTTTTGGAGCAACATATGTTGCCATCCAAGCAACGTGATCATGGACGCCCCTGCTTATTTCAGCAAGACAATGCCAAGCCAGGTGTTACAACAGCGTGGCGTCATAGTAAAAGAGTGCGGGTACTAGACTGGCCTGCCTGTAGTCCAGACATTGAAAATATGAAGGCTAAAATATGAGAAGGGAGACTGTTGAACAACTTAAGCTGTACATCAAGCAAGAATGGGAAAGAATTCCACTTCAAAAATGTGTCTCCTCAGTTCCCAAACCTTTACTGAGTGTTGTTAAAAGGAAAGGCCATGTAACACACTGGTAAAAATGCCTTTTTTGCAATGTGTTGCTGCCATTAAATTCTAAGTTCATGATTATTTGCCAAAAATAACAAAGTTTCTCAGTGTGAACATGAAATATCTTGTCTTTGCAGTCTATTCAATTGAATATAAGTTGAAAAGGATTTGTTGTATTCTCTTTTTATTTACCATTTACACAACGTGACAACTTCACCGCTTTTGGGGTTTGTACTCTACTAAATAATACAACAATGTATATTCAATATTATTTATAAAACATTGTTTATATTTGTAAAAGTCAGTTTCTTCCTGAGGCAGTAACATCTTACACAAAGTACTAATAAAAACTCCCAATAAAGACCAAGTACTTTCTGCGGTTAAGTAGAAGAAGCCACATGTTTAGCCCTCTGAACCCAAAGGTACCTTTTTAGACATTTGATGTTGGTCTACAGCAGGTCCGTCTCCTTCAGACCCGCCTCAGCCAAGCAGACCCGGACCCGCTTCCTGTCTAGTCATACGGAGGACAGCACCTCCCCCGAGACCTCCCGCTCGCGGCCCCGCTCCGCCTCCATGGCGGCGAAGAGCGGCTCCTGAGCCGTGACCGAGTCCTGCCGCTGTTTGGAGCCCGTGAACGCCGTCTTGCCGAAGCCGTCCGAGTAACGTTTCTTGGCTTCCGGGTCCGGACAGAAGAGGTACTCGTACAGGGCCGCCGCCACGCTCCCTCCTAGGGCCGGGCCCACCCAGTACACCTGGATGAACACAACAGGTGAATACTCTGATAAGGAACAACCACTAATGAGACTTCTTTGGAAGGAATACGTTACCCAGTGGTTCTCCCAGGACCATGTGACCACGGCCGGGCCCAGGGAGCGAGCAGGATTCATGCTAGCGCCCGTGTACGGAATCTGAGGACGGAATACACGCTCACTCCTCACCCTCGACCCACAACTATGTCAAATAACATCACAAACATCCTTTCTGTGTTCATTGAAGTCGCTAAACAAGGCCACGCAGAACTAAGCTACGTCATAACATATCCTATACAGGTGTGACTCTGTATAGGATGACATTGCTGGTTTTACCAGCAGAGGAGCATGTTCGGCAGCGCGCACACACAGAGTACTTACAAGCCGACACAGTGTGTAGACAGAAAAGGGAGAATGGACGCATTTTGGTGTAAAAAGTCAAGATAAAGGTGAAGTTATAACACTGAAACACCCTCAGCCAGTGTTCTAGCTACTTTAAATCACTAATCCTGGTCTCCTGTTTTGAATGAAATCATGGGTAGAAAGAACAATGTCTGTACACCTTTTGTGGAATCAAATGGGTTGGTACTCACTAAGCCATGTGACATTGCCAATCATTTTAATAACTATTATGTTGACAAGGTATCTCAATTAAGGCATGGTATGCATATATCCAATAACAACAAATCAGCTGACCTCATTAGGAATATTATAATGGATAATAAGAACTGTGAATTCAATTTTCATCAGGTTGAAGTCAGTGAGGTTGAGAGGTTACTACACTCTCTTCCTGACAACAAAGTAGCTGGTGTAGACAACCTGGATAGTAAATTACTGAAAATGACTGCTGGTATCATATCAGTGCCTGTTTGTCATATTTTTAATAAATGTTTACAAGTGGGCCTGTGTCCAAAGATATGGAAGGTGGCTAAGGTTACTCCTCTACATAAGGATACCAAATTGGCTTTCAATGAGGGCAATTCTAGACCAATAAGCATCCTACCTGGGTTATGTAAAATACTGGAGAAATGTGTGTATGCACAAATTCAAGCTTACTTTCAATCAAATGGGCTAGCAACTGATTCTCAACATGCATATAGAACGGGCCACTCTACGTCCACGGCTCTTATACAAATGACGGACGATTGGCTTAATGCTATAGATAATTCTATGTTGGTTGGAGCTGTGCTGTTAGATTTTAGTGCTGCATTTGACATGATTGACCACTCTCTTTTAATTGAGAAACTTAAATGTTATGGTTTTAATACTTCAAGTTTAATGTGGATACAGAGTTATTTGTCCTCAAGATCACAACAGGTGTATCTTAATGGCAGCTTGTCTAATAGCAGAAGTTTGGATTGTGGTGTTCCACAGGGAAGTTGCCTAGGAACTTTACTTTTTTCTATATTCACCAATGATTTACCTTGGGCTACCGGGCGTGCAAGATTGGTTCTTTATGCTGATGATGCAACCTTATATCATGCTGCACCATCATGCAGTGTACTTAATGTAGTATTGAGTGAGGAACTAAAAGCTGTGCATGACTGGACAGTATGTAACACACTTGTCCTTAACACCTCAAAAACAAAAAGTATTATATTGGGGACTAGGCAAGGGTTATCTTGTGACCCAAAGTTGGATTTGAGGCTAGGTATTTCAACAGTTCAACAGGTCAGAAGTGCCAAGCTCCTTGGAGTGATGCTGGACTGCACTCTATCCTGGTCAAATCATATCAGTGATATAGTTACAAAGATGGGAAGGGCTGTTGGTATTTCCAGGAAATGTGCTGGTTTTGCTGATCCACCTCTTCTTTGTCAAATTGTTAAGAGTTTAGTCTTGTGTCATATTGACTATTGTTCTACAGTCTGGGCGTCTGCTGCAAGTGGTGAGATCAGTAAGCTCCAGATTGTCCAGAATAGGGCAGCAAGGCTGGTTCTTGGTTGTTCACTAAGAACCAATGTGAACCAAATGCATGCTTCTCTTTCCTGGCTAACAGTGCAGAACAGGTTGTTGGCTAATACTCTTATATTGTTCAAATCAGTAACCGGTAGTAAAACTCCTGCTTTTCTCATGGCCCAAATAGTTCACAGTAGCACTATACATAATCACAATACCAGGGCATCCAGTGAGGGGCATTTTGTACTCCCTCGTCCCAGGAAGAATGCTTTGCGGAAATCTTTTATTTATAGATCTTTATCGCTCTGGAATAACCTGCCTCGAATTCTCACCAGCATTGAAAGTAAACAGGTTTTTAAAAAGAGAGTAATATTTTATCTGAGTTTTTAAATTAGTTTGCTCATTGATGATTTGTTTGTTATATTTATATGGTAATTATTATTCTGTGACTGTAAATTGTTTGCTTGTTTTTTTATTGATGCTTTTATTTTTTTTTTCTGTATTGTGTAGTTATAATTATATGATTTTACTTGTAATTGTATTGAATTGTGGACCCCAGGAAGACTAGTGGGTTGTTGAGGCAACCAGCTAATGGGGATCCTTAATAAAAATCAAATCAAATCCATGGCAACAAATAAAGTACATTTCTTACATGTAGCATTATCACTGGAGGACGAGGAGTAGCTAAACATGCTTCACTGCACAGTGTAGGAGGATACAATAGCTCATCTGCGTCAGAATGTAAACAAACGCCATGGGTGGATCTACACCTGACATCCACTGTAATGATACCAAGTACAGGCACGTATTGAGTCGATAATAATTAATTTTCTACCACTTGTCCTTTATAATGTGTAATAGGTAGATAAATGACAATATGTTACTGCATACATCAGCAGAGAAGAATAAGTGATTATTACATTTTAACAGAAGTGTAGATAGAACATGTTCAAACAGAAAATAAGCAGATATTAACAGTAAATGAACAACTGGATTAATAACAATTTTTTACAGTTTGTCCCTCATAATGTGTACAAAATAATAGGTGTATAAATGACACAATATGTTACTGCAGACTAATTAGGAGTCTTTGTTTGTTTACTTACTACTAAAAGACAAGTTGAGCACATTTGAGCTGCTTGATATTTCTAAATGATCACTAAACTTTGAGGAGGTCATCACAGAAGTGAACAACTTTCACATACTCTCAATAACCCATTCTATTGATTATATGTCCATTAAATTAATGTAATATGTACACTCAGTGGCGTAGTGGTTAGAGCAGGGGTCGGCAACCCAAAATGTTGAAAGAGCCATATTGGAGCAAAAATACAAAAACAAATCTGTCTGGAGCCGCAACAAATTAAAAGCCCTGTTACATACAGATAGTGTGTCATGAGATATAAATTGAATTAAGAGGACTTAAAGGAAACTAAATGAGCTCAAATATAGCTACAAATGAGGCATAATGATGCAATATGTACACATAGCTAGCCTAAATAGCATGTTAGCATCGATTAGCTTGCAGTCATCCAGTGACCAAATATGTCTGGTTAGCACTCCACACAAGTCAATAACATCAACAAAACTCACCTTTGTGCACTCATGCACAACGTTAAGATTGGTGGACAAAATGAGACAGAAAAAGAAGTGGCATAAAACACTCCTAGAAAGTCGGAGAAAGTTAAACATGTAAACAAACTATATGGTGAGTTCAAGGACCGCCAAAATTAGTAGGACAAAACGGCGCTCGCCAAATACTCGAATCAGTGAAGCATGTTTAATATAAACAGTGTGCTTTATAACAATTAGGGAAGTTTGTGTCATGTTTGTCCTCCTACAGAAACCATATTAACACACAAAAAATGTTTTTTCCCCTCATCTTTTTCCATTTTTCATACATTTTTTAAAAAAAGCTCCAGAGAGCCGCTAGGGCGGCGCTAAAGAGCCGCATGCGGCCCTAGAGCCGCGGGTTGCCGACCCCCGGGTTAGAGTGTCCGCCCTGAAATGGGTAGGTTGTGAGTTCAAACCCCGGCCGAGTCATACCAAAGACTATAAAAATGGGAGCCATTACCTCCCTGCTTGGCACTCAGCATCAAGGCTTGGAATTGGGAGTTAAATCACCAAAAAATGATTCCCGGGCGCGGCCACCGCTGCTGCTCACTGCTCCCCTCACCTCCCAGGGGGTGATCCAGGGTGATGGGTCAAATGCAGAGAATAATTTCGCCACACCTAGTGTGTGTGTGACTATCATTGGTACATTAATGAACCTTACAGCGAACAGGTGGCCGACACACACCGACAGGCCGATGGCCAACGCCGCCGAGCCCTTCAGGTCGCTGCGCTTGTGGTCGCAAGTGGCGAAGACGGTGAAGATGAGCTGGAAGCTGATGAAGATCTCCACCACCAGCGCGTTCCCCACCGACACCTTCTTGTTCACCTGTGGAAGAAAATAAAAAAACCAGGCGTGACGGCGAAAGCTTCCTTGGCGGAGGGTCATGAAGAAGATCTTACCGCCGTGACGCCCAGGGCCCCCGTCACTGAAGCCGGCGTGACCCCGTAGAGGACGGCGGCCCCCGCCGTGGCGCCCAGGCACTGCGCCAGCACGTAGAACACGGCCTTGGCCACGCTCAGCTTGCGGGTCACCACCATGGCGGCCGTGACCGCCGGGTTGATGTGAGCGCCGCTGATGTGTCCGAAGCACTGGACCATGGTGCCGATGGTCAGGCCGAAGCACAGCGAGATGTGCGCCAAGTCGGGCGCCGCTTCGCCGGGCCCCCAGTTGACCGTGGAGCCGAGGCCCAGCAGCACGAAGAGGAGCGTGGCCGAGAACTCGGCGCCGACGCAACGCCAGAACTCCTGAGTCCAGATGCCCTTGAAGGCGGTCATGGCGTCGGCGATGACCGTGTGGCGGCGGCGGGGGAAACAGCACCTCCTGTAGCGGGAACACCGAGACTGGAAAAGGTTCTGTCTGCTGGTTCTGCTCAGCAAACACACACATTCTTGTATTTGCTACCTTCTTGAGAGCTGAGAAAAATGCCTCCCTCTTTAGGACCAGCCTTTCTAGATATATAAAGATGTGTATTTACAACATTAATAATATATACATACTATGCACATATTAAAAAGCTTGTTGTGAAAAATGAGTTGGAATTTCACAAGAAAAACTTAGAATTTTGGCATTTTTATAAAAAGTTGTAATTTTACTCAACGCAAGTCAAAATGTTACAAAAAAAACGGAACATTTGTGCAATATTATGATAAAAGTTGGAATTTTACTCAACAGTCGCAATTTTACAAGAAAAGCTTAACATTTTGGCAATTTAATGAAAAGAGTCGTCATTTTACTCGACAAAAGTCACCATTTTATAAGAAAACTTTAAAAATGTTGGCAATATTATAATAATAATCGGAATTTTACTCTGCAAAATTATGACAAAGTCATAATTTTACTCAAAAAATTTCACTATTTTACAAGGACAACAAAAAAATGGGCAATATTGTGATAAGTCAGAATTTTATATGACAAATGTCCCCATTTTGTATTAAAAAGTAATAATTTTACATAAAAAAGTAATAATTTTAAGAGAAAATATTGCAATATTACAATAACAGAAAGAATGTGAGAAATTGTTCCCGATTTTAAATGAAAAAAGTCGACACATTGTGAGAAAAAGACTGCTTTTAGGTAATTTTTAATTTTTTTTGTAATTCTTTATTAATTTTCATTATTTACTTCAAGTTAATACAGTATGTCTCTATATACATATTTATTTTATTTATATTTTTGGGCCAAAGTGGGCGCATTTCAATTTCTTACACACACTTGTTATTTCATATGTTGACCAGAGGGGGAGCACTTTTAAAAGCGACACACAGTCAATGATAAAAATCCCTCCTTTTTGGGAGAACCCTCATTTTGATAGATGTCACCACAAATGAGACATTGTCTATTAGATGCAATGTTATTGATTTATGTCATCACTTGTTCACACCTCCTCATAAGGAAGATACTTTTCCTTCTTCATGTCTCAAGAAGGCTAGAAATACAACACACCCACACACACACACACACACACACACACACACACACACACACACACACACACACACACACACACACACACACACACACACACACACACACACACACACACACACACACACACACACACACACACACACACACATACATTCTTGTATTTGTTACCTTCTTGAGACCTGAGAAAAATGCCTCCCTCTTTAGGACCAGCCTTTCTAGATATATAAAGATGTGTATTTACAACATTAATAATATATACATACTATGCACATATTAAAAAGCTTGTTGTGAGAAATGAGTTGGAAAACTTAGAATTTTGGCATTTTTATAAAAAGTCATCATTTTACTCAACGCAAGTCAAAATTTTACAAGAAAAAGTGAACATTTGTGCAATATTATGATAAAAGTTGGAATTTTACTCAATAACAGTCGCAATTTTACAAGAAAAGCTTAACATTTTGGCAATTTTATGAAAAGAGTCGTCATTTTACTCCACAAAAGTCACCATTTTATAAGAAAACTTTAAAATGTTGGCAATATTATAACAATGATCGGAATTTTACTCGGCAAAATTATGACAAAGTCATAATTTTACTCAAAAAATGTCACTATTTTACAAGGACAACAAAAAAATGGGCAATATTGTGATAAAAGTCAGAATTTTATATGACAAATGTCACCATTTTGCATTAAAAAGTAATAATTTTACATAAAAACGTAATAATTTTGAGAGAAAATATTGCAATATTACAGAAACAGAAAGAATGTGAGAAATTGTTCCCAATTTTAAATGAAAAAAGTCGACACATTGTGAGAAAAAGACTGCTTTTAGGTAATTTTTAATTTTTTTTGTAATTCTTTATTAATTTTCATTATTTACTTCAAGTTAATACAGTATGTCTCTATATACATATTTATTTTATTTATATTTTTGGGCCAAAGTGGGCGCATTTCAATTTCTTACACACACTTGTTATTTCATATGTTGACCAGAGGGGGAGCACTTTTAAAAGCGACAATGATAAAAATCCCTCATTTTGATAGATGTCACCACAAATGAGACATTGTCTATTAGATGCAATGTTATTGATTTATGTCATCACTTGTTCACACCTCCTCATATGGAAGATACTTTTCCTTCTTCATGTCTCAAGAAGGCTAGAAATACAACACACACACACACACACACACACACACACACACACACACACACACACACACACACACACACACACACACACACACACACACACACACACACACACACACACACACACACACACACATACATTCTTGTATTTGTTACCTTCTTGAGACCTGAGAAAAATGCCTCCCTCTTTAGGACCAGCCTTTCTAGATATATAAAGATGTGTATTTACAACATTAATAATATATACATACTATGCACATATTAAAAAGCTTGTTGTGAAAAACGAGTTGGAATTTCACAAGAAAAAGGTCACAATTTCACAAGAAAAACTTGGAATTTTGGCATTTTTATAAAAAGTCGTAATTTTTCTCAACGCAAGTCAAAATGTTACAAGACAAATAGAAAATTTATGCAATATTATGATAAAAGTTGGAATTTTACTCAATAACAGTCGCGATTTTACAAGAAAAGCTTAACATTTTGGCAATTTAATGAAAAGAGTCGTCATTTTACTTGACAAAAGTCACCATTTTATAAGAAAACTTTAAAAATGTTGGCAATATTATAATAACAATCAGAATTTTACTCAGCAAAATGATGACAAAAGTCATAATTTTACTCAAAAAATGGACAACAAACAAATTGGCAATGTTGTGATAAGTCAGAATTTTATGACAAATGTCACCATTTTGCATTAAAAAGTAATAATTGAACATAAAAAAAGTAAAAATTTTACAAGAAAATATTGCAATATTACAGAAACAGAAAGAATATGAGAAATTGTTCCCAATTATATAAAAAAAAGTCGACACATTGTGAGAAAAAGACTGCTTTTAGTTATTTATTTTTTTACATTTATTTTGCGTTTGTAGTTGGTTTTTAATCTTCATTATTTACTTCGTTATTACAGTATGTCTCTATATACATATTTATTTTATTTTAATTTTTTGGCCAAAGGGGGCGCATTTCAATTTCTTACACACACTTGTTTTTTGATATGTTGACCAGAGGGGGAGCACTTTTAAAAGCGACACACAGTCAATGTGAAAAAATATGGAAGATACTTTTCCTTCTTCATGTCTCAAAAAGGGTAGAAATACAAGAACACACACACACACACACACACACACACACACACACACACACACACACACACACACACACACACACACACACACACACACACACACACACACACACACACACACACACACACACACACACACACACACACACACACACACACACACACACAATGTTCAGAGTAGAACATAGTTGGCTCTTTGTCCCGGTGAAGTCCACCAGAACCGGAACTGGTTATTGGCAGCACAAACACAATGAAGGCATCACAACATCTTCAGTAATCACGATAATTGTTCATGTCACACAAAGTGGGTCGTGGGAGTTTATCTATGGAGATTCTTTTTGTACAGTAATTTGTTATCTATTATGATTTTTTTTAAAATTATGAATTATTATGATCACTCATCACTAATTAACCTTTTTGGTATCAGTTTATTACTTTTGTGATGTTTTAGTATATATGTAGCATAATAATTTTGTAAAACATGTATGATACATTAGAAAAATACTATAAACATGTTTTTTTTTCTAAAGAAAGGTCACAATAATTTGCAGCATATAGCAATAAAAGACAATCATTGCGTACATATATTGTCAAAAGTAAAATGTAAGCAATACATGAACATAAATAATGCATTAAAAAAGTAATTATTGCAAAACTACTAGAATTACTACAATTTTAATTTTAAAAAATGTTAACATGTAACAGTTATTAAATTGAAATTATTAAATTATAATAACCTGAATTTTAATTTGTTTTTACATTATAAATATATGACAATTTGAAGGATTAAAAAAACTCCCCCACTAATATATGCATTTTTGCATCATCAATAATAATTTGGGGTTTAATTAACCTTATTTCATATCAGTTTATTACTGTTGTTATTGTGCTGTATGAAAATAAAAAACTCACTAAAGTTTTGTAATTAATGCATTGATCATTTTAAAGAAATGATGTTAATTTACAGAGAAATGGCCTCCGCATACAGAAAATAAGACAATTATTGTGTATAAATAATTACACAGGGAATACCCGAAAGTTAAATCTAATTAATCAATTATTAAATGAAAATAAATAATGCATGAAATAAGTAATTATTGTAAAACAACAATTTTAATTTTAATTAAAAAAAAAAGGTAAACATGTAACAAAAAATGTATCAAAATGATTACATTTAATAAAGTTTGTTACATACAGTATATATATATATATATATATATATATATATATATATATATATATATATATATATATGAACAATTTAAAATATTTTTTAATACATATATATTTTGCATACGTGTCCAAACATTAAGGACACCCTGTATGATAAAAAATAATGTAGGAAAATACCTTTGAGTTAATCCATTAATTCCACAAGCTTAAATATCCATAAAAATCACATGAAAACATTAAAAAAAGAGAAACCGCACGAATGAAAAAGTGACTATAACTATTCCGTAAAGTTATATCACGTACATTTATGTTTCTGCACGCACTCACCTGATGTGCTCCACACCCTGGCCACTCTCACTCATGACTCCACAGCCCGAGACCACCCTGCACTTTTATAGGAGGATGGGATGGGATGGGATGGGATGGCCAACTTATTTAGGACTGCAGTAGATCATCCCAAGCCAAACCAAACATCCTGGAAAAAAAAAATCCCACAAAAACATCACGAATGAAACCAGTTGGGAAACCTGTGATGAAAACCATAGAACAGGAAATGGAACTTACTGTGACATAGAACAAGTCTGGCTGCTCAGTCAAATATAAGCCATACTATTTATAATGATAAAGCCTTCATTAAATAATCAGTACACATACAAGGCCACTTGGTGGCAGCATCCCCTTGTACACAACTTCCTCCTCACTTCTGTTTCTCAGCTAACACTTGTGTTTACTCTCCATTAATGCATGGATTATTTGTTACGATGGCCACAGTTTGACTCTGGAACAGATTATTTCTTATTACAGGATGTCGTTTGGAAATAGTTTGCGTTGGAATGACAACAATTTGGAGGTCACGTGTCAACAGCAGCGTTGTAGCAGTTGGACAATGATTGTGCTTGTTCATAGTTGTAGTAATGAAAGCGTCCAGCAGGGGGCAGCGAAGCTCTGCTCCTAACTATGTGTGTGTGTGTTGCTTCTAAAAGTGAGCAGAGGTCATAACAGTGACTTCATTTGAAAAAAAAAACATTATTTCCTCCTCTAATCAATCAGATGCAGACAGTGATTGTGACATGTGTGTGTGTGTGTGTGTGTGTGTTACCCTGCATGGCGACTCGTGCATGAGGACGTTTAAGATCTCCCTCCTCTTCACGGTGGCATCGTCACATGACCGCAAGCCCCCACATAGCCAATTAGCCCGGCACACCTGAGAAGAAAGGACAAAGTTATACGCAAACAAATTAGTCGACAGGAATAAGACAACTCGGAGTACACATGACATGTCAACAGGTGAACTCACGTCATTAGAAACCATCAGTTCCAGGGTCAAACTGCGGCCAAGAGTGCAGTAGAGCAGTCCCGGTGGTACCAAAATGTGTTTTGATACTTTTCTAAATAAAGGGGACCACAAAAAAATGTCATTATTGTCTTTATTTGAACAAAAAATGTTACATATGTTTATTATTGTCATTTAGTCCTTAAATAAAATAGTGAACATACTAGACAACTTGTCTTTTAGTAGTAAGTAAACAAACAAAGACTCCTAATTAGTCTGCAGTAACATATTGTGTCATTTATACACCTATTATTTGGTACACATTATGAGGGACAAACTGTAAAAAAAAGATTATTAATCTACTTGTTCATTTACTGTTAATATCTGCTTATTTTCTGTTTTAACATGTTCTATCTACACTTCTGTTCAAATGTAATAATCACTTATTCTTCTCTTCTTTGATACTTGACATTAGTTTTGGATGATACCACACATTTAGGTATGGATCCGATACCAAGTAGTTACAGGATCATACATTGGTCATATTCAAAGTCCTCATGTGTCCAGGGACGTATTTACTGACTTTATAAACATAATATAAATTTAAAAATAAAGAAAAAAGATTTTGTGACGATTAAAAATATTGATTTTATCATAATAGTATCGACTAGATACGCTCTTGTACTTGGTATCATTACAGTGGATGTCAGGTGTAGATCCACCCATGGCATTTGTTTACATTGTGACGCCGGTGAGCTATTGTATCCTCCTACGGCGTATAGTGAAGCATGTTAAGCTATTCCTCATCCTCCAGTGATAATGATACTTGTAAGAAAATCACTTTATTCGTCGCCATTTAAGCGAGGATTAGTGATTTAGAAGTAGCTAAAACACTGTGGATGGACATTAGCCGCTAAGTAGCTAGCCATGTCTTAAAGCAGCTCTTCCTGAGGGTGTTTCAGTGTTGTAACTTCACCTTTATCTTGACTTTTTACACCAAAATGCGTCCATTCTCCCTTTTCTGTCTACACACTGTGTCTGCTTGTAAGTACTCTGTGTGTGCGCGCTGCCGAACATGCTCCTCTGCTCGTAAAACCAGCAATGTCACCACGTGACGTCATGCCCGGGAACCGGTACTTTTCAAAAAGAGTATAGTACCGTTTTTGATTCATTAGTACCGCGATACTATACTAGTACCGGTATATGGTACAACTCTAGTGTGCAGGCAGCGCACCTTGCAGAAGTACCAGCCACAAATTTTAATGTTGTCAGGAAGTCCTGGAAAGATGGATTTTGTGGGTCGGTAGATTTTTTGGAGAAAAGTTAACAAAGCAAAGTTGACTACTTTTCCAGTGTTAGGAGAATATTTTCTAACCTGGGGCCAGAGTGAACTGTACATGGGTCCTGCAAGAAGAGGTACCAGGAACAAGCTGAAAGGAGAGTGGATAGACGTGTGCCCAAAATGTACACCAAGGTAACTTTCGGGTTCGATCTCTCCCAAGGAGAGATGGTCATGTCTCCAGCGCTGGTATCACTAGTTCGTACTTACTCCTTTTTTTGTAGAATAAATGGTGAATCATCAGTTCTAGTCACTTCTCATTATTCAGGCAGCCAAAGAATAAACTCATTTGGGAGGAGCATTTCCTGCGACACCACTAGGAAGTATCTAAACTAACACTTTTTTTCTTCTTCCAATAAATAGTTGTGTTTAAAATAACTCTGGAACAGAAGGTTGCAGAGGAATGAAATGAAGTTCCACCCACACAGTGTGAGTCCTCCAATCATACCATCTGGAAGTACTCAAATGCTCATTTCCCACCACAGGAACTTTTCTAATCTGCTCATTTTAAAGAAAATACTGAGATTGAAAAAAAAAAAAAAGGAGTTTGATAAAAAGGCCAGAAGAGATCCAGGTTAGGGAGCAGGAACTGGTTTTGTCTCTGTTAAGGGGCGGGTGGGAGAACCTCAAATATACACCACCAAAACAATTAAACAAAATGTCCAAAGGAAGTTTTTGTGTCCAAAATGATCACGGTTATCATTATTATTGTGGTTTTGGATTGATTGATTGAAACTTTTATTAGTAGATTGCACAGTATAGTACATATTCCGTACAATTGACCACTAAATGGTAACACCCCAATAAGTTTTTCAACTTGTTTAAGTCGGTTAATCAATTCATGGTATTGTTGAAAGTGCTCAAAAAGTAATGAATACACTAAACAAAGTTGTATTTTGTAATAACTCAAATAAATAGATACACAATATAGGTTTTATGTAGAGATGTCGATAAATGCGTTAAAATGTAATATTGGAAATTATCGGTATCGTTTTTTTAAATTATCGGTATCGTTTTTTAATTTTTTTTTTAATTTTTTTTACACTCATTCACACAAAAGGGTTGTTTCTTTCTGTTATTAATATTCTGGTTCCTACGTTATATATCAATATATATCAATACAGTCTGCAAGGGATACAGTCCGTAAGCATTATATATCAATATATATCAATACAGTCTGCAAGGGATACAGTCCGTAAGCATTATATATCAATATATATCAATACAGTCTGCAAGGGATACAGTCCGTAAGCATTATATATCAATATATATCAATACAGTCTGCAAGGGATACAGTCCGTAAGCACACATGATTGTGCGTGCTGCTGCTCCACTAATAGTACTAACCTTTAACAGTTAATTTGACTAATTTTCATTAATTACTAGTTTCTATGTAACTGTTTTTATATTGTTTTACTTTCGTTTTTATTCAAGAAAATGTTTTTAATTTATTTATCTTATTTTATTTTATTAATTTTTTTTTTTTTAAGTACCTTATCTTCACCATACCTGGTTGTCCAAATTAGCCATGATAATGTGTTAATTCCACGACTGTATATATCGGTTGATATCGGTATCGGTTGATATCGGTATCGGTAATTAAAGAGTTTGACAATATCGGAAATCGGCAAAAAGCCATTATCGGACATCCCTAGTTTTACGTCAAATATTGTTCTGGCTTCATAAGAGCCTTATTATTTGTGTCTGTGTTTGAATACCGTATATTTCGGAGTATAAGTCGCTCCGGAGTATAAGTCGCACCGGCCGAAAATGCATAATAAAGAAGGAAAAAAACATATATAAATCGCACTGGAGTATAAGTCGCATTTTTGGGGGAAATTTCTTTGATAAAAGCCAACAGCAAGAATAGACATTTGAAAGGCAATTTAAAATGTCTAAAGAATAGTGAACAACAGGCTGAATAAGTGTACGTTATATGAGGCATAATCTATCTACATATATATGAGAATCAGGTGTCCTAATCACTTGGCCCGGCCACAGGTGCATCAAATCCAGCACTTAGGCATGGAGACTGTTTCTACAAACATTTGTGAAAGAATGGGCCGCTCTCAGTGATTTCCAGCGTGGAACTGTCATAGGATGCCACCTGTGCAAAAGGACATTTCCTCGCTCCTAAATATTCCAAAGTCGGCTTTATAATAGGAAAAGTGAAGAGTTTGGGAACAACAGCAACTCAGCCACCAAGAGGTAGGCCACGTGAACTGACAGAGAGGTCAGCATAGTGCATAGACTTTCTGCACAGTCAGTTGCTACAGAGCTCCAAACTTCATGTGACCTTCCAATTAGCCCACGTACAGTACGCAGAGAGCTTCATGGAATGGGTTTCCATGGCCGATCAGCTGCATCTAAGCCGTACATCACCAATGCAAAGCGTCGGATGCAGTGGTGTAAAGCACGTCGCCACTGGACTCTAGAGCAGAAAGGAATTATGGTGTGGGGTTGTTTTTCAGGAGTCGGGCTTGGCCCCTTAGTTCCAGTGAAAGGAACTTTGAATGCTCCAGGAAACCAAAACATATTGGACAATTCCATGCTCCCAACCTTGTGGGAACAGTTTGGAGAGGGGCCCCTTCCTCTTCCAACATGACTGTGCACCAGTGCACAAAGCAAGGTCCATAAAGACATGGATGACAGAGTCTGATGTGGATGAACTTGACTGGCCTGCACAGAGTCCTGACCTGAACCCCGATAGAACACCTTTGGGATGAATTAGAACGGAGACCGAGAGCCAGGCCTTCTCCACCAACATCAGCGTGTGACCTCACCAATGCGCTTTTGGAAGAATGGTGGTAAATTCCTACAAACACACTCAGCAACCTTGTGGACAGCCTTCCCAGAAGAGTTGAAGCTGTAATAGCTGCAAAAGGTCATATTGAACCCTATGGGTTAGGAATGGGATGGCACTTCAAGTTCATATGTGAGTCAAGGCAGGTGGCCAAATACTTTTAGCAATATAGTGTATATTGTTTTACCCAGGTTATTACATTTATTTTTCCCAGGGATGAATGACAACTTTTTTTTTTAGCTACCCGCAATTACAAGTCCATGATTTGTTTACACAGTTGATGACTAGTGGATTAGCAGCATTATTACAAGTCAAAAAAATTATTATTATTATGTTTAAAAAATGAGGGATAAACAAGAGAAGATGTTTATTTACAATCCGTATTAACAATAGTGGACGATTAGTCGACTATTCAAGAGCGCACTGCTGTGTTTAGATGGAGACAGGTGTGGACAATATTGTCCCCACAATACCATGAACTGATTAACGTGCACCTCCAAAGACATGCACCTGGGGATAGGTTGATTGGCAACATTAAATTGGCCCTAGTGTGTGAATGTGAGTGTGAATGTTGTCTGTCTATCTGTGTTGGCCCCACGATGAGGCCGAATGCAGCTGAGATAGGCTCCAGCACCCCTCGCGAACCCAAAAGGGACAAGCAGTAGAAAATGGATGGGATGGATGTTTAAAAAATGAGGGATAAACAAGAAGATGTTTATTTGCAATCCGTATTAACAATAGTGGACGATTAGTCGACTATTCAAGAGCGCACTGCTGTGTTTAGATGGAGATAGGTGTGGACAATATTGTCCCCACAATACCGTGACCTGATTAACGTGCACCTCCAAAGACATGCACCTGGGGATAGGTTGATTGGCAACATTAAATTGGCCCTAGTGTGTGAATGTGAGTGTGAATGTTGTCTGTCTATCTGTGTTGGCCCCACGATGAGGCCGAATGCAGCTGAGATAGGCTCCAGCACCCCTCGTGACCCCAAAAGGGACAAGCGGTAGAAAATGGATGGGATGAATGTTTAAAAAATGAGGGATAAACAAGAGAAGATGTTTATTTACAATCCGTATTAACAATAGTGGACGATTAGTCGACTATTCAAGAGCGCACTGCTGTGTTTAGATGGAGACAGGTGTGGACAATATTGTCCCCACAATACCATGACCTGATTAACGTGCACCTCCAAAGACATGCACCTGGGGATAGGTTGATTGGCAACACTAAATTGGCCCTAGTGTGTGAATGTGAGTGTGAATGTTGTCTGTCTATCTGTGTTGGCCCCACGATGAGGCCGAATGCAGCTGAGATAGGCTCCAGCACCCCTCGCGACCCCAAAAGGGACAAGCGGTAGAAAATGGATGGGATGGATGTTTAAAAAATGAGGGATAAACAAGAGAAGATGTTTATTTACAATCCGTATTAACAATAGTGGACGATTAGTCGACTATTCAAGAGCGCACTGCTGTGTTTAGATGGAGACAGGTGTGGACAATATTGTCCCCACAATACCGTGAACTGATTAACGTGCACCTCCAAAGACATGCACCTGGGATAGGTTGATTGGCAACATTAAATTGGCCCTAGTGTGTGAATGTGAGTGTGAATGTTGTCTGTCTATCTGTGTTGGCCCCACGATGAGGCCGAATGCAGCTGAGATAGGCTCCAGCACCCCTCGCGACCCCAAAAGGGACAAGCGGCAGAAAATGGATGGATGGATGGATAAAATAGTCCTTATGCTGCAGCACTAAAACTTCTCACAAGCCTAAAAAAAAGCCCTTATTATGTTTAATTACTGAAGTATAGACGACATTTATTCTGTAATGTGTCAGGTCGTAGGCTAAATTCATCCGATCAAAGATTATTTATTCAGCCCTAAGTCACGAGCGTCTCAAAGGGCTGCACAAGCCACAGATCCCACATCAGGGCGGGAAAAAACCCAACCACCAGGGGGCGCACCGACACTGAAAGCCTGGTCTTGACTGTGAGGACTTGTCTGAGCGTTTGCTGACACACAAAAAGCACTTGCAAGTGTTTAGCCCCACAAATGATCCTGGAGGGCGGAGATGTTGAAAAGAACACATCTTTATCTTCAGCGACGCTCGCGGCTTTTAGCGGCGCTCCTCTTTAACGAGCCGGCTGTATGATCGTGCTCCGACTGCAAATTAGCGCAGGAAGCCGCCTGACATTTTGATGCTTTGATAATGAAGACTTTATTGTGCGTTTTAAGAGGCTGTCGCCGCAGAATCCAGACAGAATAATGAGGAAATCCTCCAACGGCTTTCATTAAGCCGGACAGCGTTTTTAATCACGTGGCTGTTGACTCGTCCATTAACCTTTCCATTAAGTCTGCTACATTTACACATAGATGCTAAATGTGACCTTTTGAGAGCGGGATGGCGCTTGATCTCAGAGATTACTCAGTTTTAATAGTCGAGGGACTTCCTGTTGAAAAGGAAGTTATATGGAGAGTTGAGTTCAGGTGCAACGACGATAAAGAACGGAAATGATAAAGCAGCGTTTTGCAGGTTATTGGGACTTTTTGCAGGGAAGAGTTCTGCCAGATCGTTTTCTTCTAAGGCTACACTACCGTTCATAAGTTTGGGGTCACCCAAACAATTTTGTGGAATAGCCTTCATGTCTAAGAACAAGAATAGACTGTCGAGTTTCAGATGAAAGTTCTCTTTTTCTGGCCATTTTGAGCGTTTAATTGACCCCATAAATGTGATGCTCCAGAAACTCAATCTGCTCAAAGCAAGGTCAGTTTTGTAGCTTCTGTAACGAGCTAAACTGTTTTCAGATGCGTGAACATGATTGCACAAGGGTTTTCTAATCATCAATTAAAGGCCTACTGAAAGCCACTACTAGCGACCAAAATGAGTAAAATGAAGTGTTAAAGGTTAGTACTATTAGTGGAGCAGCAGCACGCACAATCATGTGTGCTTACGGACTGTATCCCTTGCAGACTGTATTGATATATATTGATATATAATGTAGGAAGCAGAATATTAATAGCAGAAAGAAACAACCCTTGTGTGTGAATGAGTGTAAATGGGGGAGGGAGGTTTTTTGGGTTGGTGCACTAATTGTAAGTGTATCTTGTGTTTTTTATGTTGATTTAATTTAAAAAAAAAAACCCCGATACCGATAATTTTCGATATTACAATTTAACGCATATATCGGCCGATATTATCGGACATCTCTAGTGGTTAATATTCACATCCTGGTGGCTTTACGACAGGTGCGAGGCCTGCATGCAGGCTGCGGCCGGAGACCTTCGTGCAAAAAGCTCTTTTCCTCCAGAGAAATGTCAGCCTGCTCTTTATCGCCAACACAAACAGCCGTTAAAAGCCCGGGAGACGCGGCGTCCCGCCCGGGAGACGCGGCGTAGCATATCATCCAGCCCTCAGCTGCGAGTCAGCAACGCATCCAAAGATCTTGCTGATAAATCCATGTGAGGACTTTTTCACTGCGGTATTGATCTTCTGTTTGGACAAAACACCTCAAATCATACTGAGAATCTTTCGCAGGAAGTAGAAGAAAGAAAAGAGCACATCGGACCGCCGCCGAGGAGCCGCTATCTCACCGCGTATCTTGTCCGAGCTGACGTTCGCCCTCGCAGGCTTTGCAGTGGACATTTTTTCTCCAAAGCTGAGCAATTTCTTTGCTCGTAAATTCAAGTAACATCTCGCGTCGCCGGCGAAGGTCTTCCCTGCGAGCGTCCCCGACTTATCTGCAGTGATTTACCGCCAACGCCGCCTGTCCTGAAACATGGCGCTGATAGCCAGGATGTGTTCGCTGTTATCGGAACTAAAGATTGTTCGCCACTGGTGTTTGTCCTCTTCCGGGGGAGGAGGACAAACACATTAAACTTTAAACTAGCACAGCACTCGGAGAGTAGAGACCTCCGCCAGGCTCTACCGCACAATATAGTGTTACCTCAACTTAACTTTCCTCCAGAAGGTCTTGTCTTTGTCCATGTGATGTCAGATGAAACAACAATGGAGCTGTTTGGCCACAACACCCAGCAATATGTTTGGAGGAGAAAAGGTGAGGCTTTTAATCCTTGAACACCATTCCTACCGTCAAGCATGGTGGTGGTAGTATTATGCTCTGGGCCTGTTTTGCTGCCAATGGAACTGCTGCTTTAAAATGGGACAATGAAAAAGGAGGATTACCTCCAAATTGTTCAGGACAAGCTAAAATCATCAGCCCGGAGGTTGGGTCTTGGGCGCAGTTGGGTGTTGCAACAGGACAATGACCCCAAACCCACATCAAAAGTGGTAAAGGAATGGCTAAATCAGGCTAGAATGAAGGTTTTAGAATGGCCTTCCCAAAGTCCTGACTTAAACGTGTAGACAATGCTGAAGAAACAAGTCCATGTCCGAAAACCAACAAATTTAGCTGAACTGCACCAATTTTGTCAAGAGGAGTGGTCAAAAACAGGTGCTTTTGGTGGCAATACACAAGCTTCTGCTTGAATTTTCGACCACTCCTCTTGACAAAATTGGTGCAGTTCAGCTAAATGTGTTGGTTTTCTGACATGGACTTGTTTCTTCAGCATTGTCCACACGTTTAAGTCAGGACTTTTGGGAAGGCCATTCCAAAACCTTCATTCTGGCCTGATGTAGCCATTCCTTTACCACTTTTGATGTGTGTTTGGGGTCATTGTCCTGTTGGAACACCCAACTGCGCCCAAGACCCAACCTCCGGGTTGATGATTTTAGCTTGTTTGATTGAGACTTTTATTAGTAGGTTGCACAGTGAAATACATATTCCGTACAATTGACCACTAAATGGTAACACCCGAATAAGTTTTTCAACTTGTTTAAGTCAGGGTCCAGAAGAATTTGGAGCTAATCCTCCTTTTTCATTGTCCCATTTACTCTCTGTAAAGCAGCAGTTCCATTGGCACCAAAACAGGCCCAGAGCATAATACTACCACCACCATGCTTGACGGTAGGTATGGTGTTCAAGGATTAAAGGCCTCACCTTTTCTCCTCCAAACATATTGCTGGGTATTGTGGCCAAACAGCTCCATTTTTGTTTCATCTGACATCACATGGACAAAGATAAGACCTTCTGGACAACAGGACAATGACCCCAAACACACCTCAAAAGTGGTAAAGGAATGGCTAAATCAGGCTAGGATGAAGCCTTCTCTACCCCAAACACACATCAAAAGTGGTAAAGGAACACACATCAAACACACATCAAAAGTGGTAAAAGAATGGCTAAATCAGGCTAGAATGAAGGTTTTGGAATGACCTTCCCAACGTCCTGACTTAAACGTGTAGACAATGCTGAAGAAACAAGTCCATGTCCGAAAACCAACACATTTAGCTGAACTGCACCAATTTTGTCAAGAGGAGTGGTCAAAAACAGGTGCTTTTGGTGGCAATACACAAGCTTCTGCTTGAATTTTCGACCACTCCTCTTGACAAAATTGGTGCAGTTCAGCTAAATGTGTTGGTTTTCTGACATGGACTTGTTTCTTCAGCATTGTCCACACGTTTAAGTCAGGACTTTTGGGAAGGCCATTCTAAAACCTTCATTCTAGCCTGATGTAGCCATTCCTTTACCACTTTTGATGTGTGTTTGGGGTCGTTGTCCTGTTGGAACACCCAACTGCGCCCAAGACCCAACCTCCGGGTTGATGATTTTAGCTTGTTTGATTGAGACTTTTATTAGTAGGTTGCACAGTGAAATACATATTCCGTACAATTGACCACTAAATGGTAACACCCGAATAAGTTTTTCAACTTGTTTAAGTCGGGGTCCAGAAGAATTTGGAGCTAATCCTCCTTTTTCATTGTCCCATTTACTCTCTGTAAAGCAGCAGTTCCATTGGCAGCAAAACAGGCCCAGAGCATAATACTACCACCACCATGCTTGACGGTAGGCATGGTGTTCCTGGGATTAAAGGCCTCACCTTTTCTCCTCCAAACATATTGCTGGGTATTGTGGCCAAACAGCTCCATTTTTGTTTCATCTGACATCACATGGACAAAGATAAGACCTTCTGGACAACAGGACAATGACCCCAAACACACCTCAAAAGTGGTAAAGGAATGGCTAAATCAGGCTAGGATGAAGCCTTCTCTACCCCAAACACACCTCAAAAGTGGTAAAAGAATGGCTAAATCAGGCTAGAATGAAGGTTTTGGAATGGCCTTCCCAAAGTCCTGACTTAAACGTGGGGACAATGCTGAAGAAACAAGTCCATGTCCGAAAACCAACAAATTTAGCTGAACTGCACCAATTTTGTCAAGAGGAGTGGTCAAAAACAGGTGCTTTTGGTGGCAATACACAAGCTTCTGCTTGAATTTTCGACCACTCCACTCCTCCGTTAATCCCTATAACGAATTGACTGACGGTCATCACATAACCGCCTAAAAAAACAATACCCTTAGTGTTGCATTATTGTTAGTTTGGACACTTTTCTGCCAACTCTAACAACCAAAATACAAACATTTAGCATACACAGAATTATAGCTTCAATACAAAATTAAAGCTGCAAGCAGCGTTGGTCGGGTCCGCATTTTGGCAGGTGCTAGTCCTAGGTGTCCCAATACTTTTGTCCAGTGGTAGTCCTGAGTGAGACCTACATAGAGGTTTTTGTTTCGTGTCTCTACGATATTCGTACTGGGAGTTAGAGGAAGTTGTGTCTGTGTCTTTTCCCTAGGTGTCGCGGCACAGTGGTTGTTTTCTTTGAAGGCGCGTAAAATCACAGCAGCGGAGCAACTTTAGTGCTGCGGGTCTTTGAAGGCTCGTAAAATCAAAACCGTAGCACGTATCAAAACTCTTTCGTCAACTTTTAATCAGAAGGGTTCAATCTCTCTCCTGTAGCAGTTTGAAGCCGAAACGACAAACGCGCTCAGAGGAGATAATGTTTGATGTTTGGTGACCGCTTTGTACAAAAATTGAGTTTTGAAGGAGGGATATCAAACTTCCTGTTGATTTTTGCTGAAGGATGTCAATCTATGAAATGTAGGTCTAAGTGAGACCTACGTAGAGGTTTTTGTTTCATGTCTCTAAGACGTTCCTACCGGAAGTTACAAGCAGTTTTGTCCGAGTTTTCCTCTGAGAAGCAGTTTTGTCTCTGTTTTATTCAAAATTGCTTTGAGTTTTGGGGTTCGGTTTTTTTTTAGATCGCAATTTCCATTAGTCCCGATGTGTGTGAGAAGTTTGGTGAGTTTTGAAGTATTTTAAGGGGGTCAAATTACAGCTCAAAGAGGCAAAAATGAGTGTTTTTAGTACATTTTTGTCTTAAATGGGAAATTGCCAACTTCCTGTTGGTTTTTGCCCGAGAATGTGAAATTATGAAATGTAGGTCTAAGTCAGACCTACATAGAGGTTTTTGTTTCATGTCTTTATGACCTTCCTAGTGGGAGTTACAGGCAGTTTTCTTCCTAGGGGGCGCTAGAGCGCAATTTTGAGTTTTGGAGTTAGTTTTTTTTTTTACTAAAGTGGTTGGGGCACGTTTTTCTATGTGTGTCAAATTTGGTGAGTTTTGAAGCATGTTAAGGGGGGCAAAGTAGTGCGCAAAGCTGCGGAATAATAATAAAACCTTACAAATTCAATAGTGTCCTTTGTCCATGTACAAAGGGTACATGCGGACCCTAATCCTTTGTCCATGTACAAAGGGTACATGCGGACCCTAATCCTTTGTCCATGTACAAAGGGTACATGCGGACCCTAATCCTTTGTCCATGTACAAAGGGTACATGCGGACCCTAATCCTTTGTCCATGTACAAAGGGTACATGCGGACCCTAATCCTTTGTCCATGTACAAAGGGTACATGCGGACCCTAATAATGAATGTTTTGGGTGAAAATGACACTGATGTACTGCTGTTCCGTGAAGGGAAAGGTTGTTGTTTTGTGTGTAAAAAAACAAAACAAAAATCAAGCATCCTGTTCGTTCTTTACCACATGTGGCGTGCCTGTTAGCTAGTGGTAACGTCACACGCCAGTCGCTCAGATTGATGGCGTGACCCGCCCGCCTCCCGCCAAGATGAAGTGTTAGCGCCTCAGCTGGAGGTTCGGACTCCTTGTTGAGTTAATTGGCTGATTGTTCCCTGGCCGCCGGTAATGAGTCCTTTAGTTAAGTGTTTAGTAAGTGATCCCTGATCAATGGTGACGTGTGCCATAAGCCAGCGCCTTTTCATTCCCGTTTCCTACCCCCCGCCGGGCGTGTGTCGCTCCATCCAGGCACACTGGTAGTGAACGATGTCATCACAGATGTCACACTCGAGATTGTCAGGATCTTTGATTTCACAGAATAACGTATTTTTTTTTTGCAACACATCAAGTCAATAGAAATGCTAATCTACATTCGTGCTGCCACTAAATCATTTCTGGAATAATCAACTCATGTAAAGGCCTAATTGACCATTTTCAGCAACATATTGCGTAATGTTCTGGTTTAGGCTGTGATGGCTCCCAATGTAGTTATTGTGTGAATGCTCCAAAACATTCACACATATGCTTTTCTACACCAAAATTAATCTATTTATTATTACATTTCTTCTTCTTCTCCACATTTTGGCGCGCTCTACCTTCCACATTTTTTTTTTTTACCTTTACCTTGTTTTTCTGAGACGTGTTTTATGCCACTCCTTCTTTGTCTCATTTTGTCCACCAAATGTTTTATTCTGTGCGTGAAAGCACAAAGGTGAGTTATGTTGATGTTATTGACTTGTGTGGAGTGCTTATCAGGCATATTTGGTCACTGCATGACTGCAAGCTAATCAATGCTCACATGCTATTTAAGCTAGCTGTATGTACATATTGCATCATTATGCCTTGTTTGTTGCTATATTTGAGCTCATTTAATTTCCTTAATATCCTCTGTGTATTTAATTTATATTTGCATGTCTCATGACACATTATCTGTATGTAATATTGGCTGCATTTCTGATAGTTGTGTGTGTGTGCCATGTTGTTCCGGACCACAGCAAACGTTACCCAGCTCGCAAAGATTGTAATGAATCCATTGGACACACTTTTTCAAGAAGTTGTTTCATCCTGTGAAAAGCGTCTATTTTACTAATAATTTCCAATGTTGCAAAAATGTGTAGAATAAAAATGAAAATACAACGTTTCTGTCAACGAAGATTTGCGTCAGCCTTTGATAGTAGGCTAATATAGCTAATATAGACACTTACATCATGTGTTGTCTTCATTATAACACTTATACAAGACTTTTAAAGTCATTTTGATAGTAGGCTAATATAGACACTTACATCATGTGTTGCCTTCATTATAACACTTATATAAGACTTTTAAAGTCATTTTGATAGTAGGCTAATATAGCTAATATAGACACTTACATCATGTGTTGTCTTCATTATAACATGTATAGAAGACTTTTAAAGTCATTTTGATAGTAGGCTTATATAGCTAATATAGACACTTACATCATGTGTTGTCTTCACTGTAACACTTATATAAGACTTTTAAAGTTATTTTGATAGTAGGCTAATATAGACACTTACATCATGTGTTGCCTTCATTATAACACTTATATAAGACTTTTAAAGTCATTTTGATAGTAGGCTAATATAGCTTATATAGACACTTACATAATTTGTTGTCTTCATTATAACACTTATAGAAGACTTTTAAAGTCATTTTGATAGTAGGCTAATATAGCTTATATAGACACTTACATAATTTGTTGTCTTCATTATAACACTTATAGAAGACTTTTAAAGTCATTTTGATAGTAGGCTAATATAGCTAATATAGACACTTACACCATGTGTTGTCTTCATTATAACACTTATATAAGACTTTTAAAGTCATTTTGATAGTAGGCTGATATAGACACTTACATCATGTGTTGTCTTCATTATAACACTTGTATAAGACTTTTAATTTTCTGCGGCTCCAGACAGCTTTTTTTGGTGTATTTTTTATTTTTTGCTTTCTCAACATTTTGTGTTGCCGACCCCTGGGATGGACAAAAATTCATTACGTAATTGCCTCTCATGCGATCAAAAGTCTGCAATGGAGTCGATCTATTCTGCCTATTAAAGCCCTTAAAAACATCCAAACACCTCCATCAAGGTTTTAAATACAAGCTGTCAATATATACAGTATATGTAATGTAGTAACATTTAATATTGACGTATTTTGATCATTTTAACCATACACGGTGCATTCATTTAAAAAATCACAATGTTTGTTATTTTTTACTACTCACTGCAGACTTCATGAGAGCTAACACACATAATAAAACATCACTTACTGTACAACGTCTGCTGTTATTAGGATGCCGACTGATACCTCACGAAGAAAAGGGGGAGTGGAACCAAGCGTCTTTTTTTGTCGTTCTCGCCATTCGAGTCTAAATTGGCTGTCAAAGTGTACCAACTTGTCGGAATACGTTCTCGTCCTTCTACTATCCAGGTGAGGCATGGTTTATGATCTACATTAAAGTTTGACGAGCAAACAGCAGTTCATCAGTCCATCATGTCAACATTAGCACACACGCTAGGTATCACAGCGCCGCTATAAATAGTTGGTCTGCATTAGCGCTTATAATAATGGTCAATATTCAAGTCACCACATGTAAATGGAGTATTGTTGCCGCTTTTTGGATGTTTTTAATAGGGTTTTTGTCACGGCCTGGGCGCACGTCGGTGTGCATTCATCTGAGCGCTGCGCTAAAGCGCGCACCAGACGGGCAGCAGCAAGCAGCTGCAATCAATCAGCACACCCGGAGCTGATGATCAGACCCGCCTTGATAAGCCTGCTCAACCTGCTATCCCGGGCCGGAACGTAATCTTCTGTTCGCGTATAATAGTATACATGCTTGATGCAATCCTGCTCTCTCTGTGTTTTCCCCTCCGTGTTTCATTGTGCGTTTTCCCGTGTCGTTCCCGCAGTTTATCCTCCGTCGCCTTGGAAGTGAGCTATGTGCCTCACTTCCCTGGATCTCCCTCCGGACTCTGACTGCCTCCCCTCGATCCTCGACTTCCCTCGCTTTGGACACGGACCGGTTGACGCCTCGCTGTTACCTCCTGTCTCACGGACATTCGAGCCTGCCTTTCCCCCTCGGACTTCCTCGTCTCTCGTCCAACATTCCCGGTAACACACAACAGTTAATTCACACATAGTCTCACACACACACTTTTGGATTTAGTCGCACTCCATTCCCCTGTTTAATTATTATTACTGTTTGGTTATTATATATATTGTTAAGATATACAATAAATACCTAGAGTTATATTACGCCCCCTGTTGTCTGTGCCGTTCTACTCCTCCCGTATGGAAGTTTTATGGACGAAATAAATGACCTCCCGTTGGCTCCGTGGTAAGCAGACTTTTATTTACGAGATAGAGTGTGTTAATAAAAATATACATCCGTCGTCATGTCTTTCATGATGATTGTGAACGATAGGCAAAATCCCCCGAAAAGCAGTTTTTAATAACGTGAAGTAAATAATGAAGATTAAAAAAAAAAATAATGTAACGAAAAGGCATGTTTTTCTCACAATGTGTCGACTTTTGTCTTATAAAATTGGGAACAATTTCTCATATTGTTTCTGTTTCTGTAATATTGCAATATTTTCTCGTAAAACTATTACTTTTTTATGTAAAACGATTACTTTTTAATGCAAAATGGTGACATTTGTCATATAAAATTCAGACTTTTATCACAATAGTGCCCATTTTTTTGTTGTTAAATTGTTGTAAAATACTGAAATTTTTTGAGTAAAATTATGACTTTTGTCATAATTTTGCCAAGTAAAATTCCGATTATTATTGTAATATTGCCAAAAATTGTAAGTTTTCTTATATAATTGTGACTTTTGTCTAGTAAACTTACGACTCTTTTCCTAAAACTGCCAAAATTTTAAGCTTTTCATGTAAAATTGCGACTGTTATTGAGTAAAATTCCAACTTTTATCATAATATTGCACAAATGTTCAGTTTTTCTTGTAAAATTTGGACTCGCGTCGAGTAAAATTACGACTTTTATTATAATACTGCCAAAATTCAAAGTTTTTCTGGTGAAATTGTGAACTTTTTGTGAAATTCCAACTCATTTTTCAAGCTTATTTATATGTGTCCTTTAAACAAATACTTTGTGATGAGTCATGCATTTGTGGTCACTTAAAGGCCTACTGAAAGCCACTACTAGTCTGATAGTTTATATATCAATGATGAAATCTTAACATTGCAACACATGCCAATACGGCCGGGTTAACTTATAAAGTGACATTTTAAATCTCCCGGGAAATATCCGGCTGAAACGTCGCGGTATGATGACGTATGCGCGTGACGTAGTCAGTTTAACGGAAGGTATGGTACCCCGTAGAATCCTATACAAAAAGCTCTGTTTTCATTTCATAATTCCACAGTATTCTGGACATCTTTTGCAATTTGTTTAAAGGCCTACTGAAATTATTTTTTTTTATTTAAACGGGAATAGCAGATCCATTCTATGTGTCATACTTGATCATTTCGCGATATTGCCATATTTTTGCTGAAAGGATTTAGTAGAGAAAATTGACGATAAAGTTCGCAACTTTTGCTCGCTGATTAAAAAAAGCCTTGCCTGTACCGGAAGTAGCGTGACGTCACAGGAGCTAGTATTCCTCACAATTCCCCATTGTTTACAATGGAGCGAGAGAGATTCGGATGATTACCCCATTAATTTGAACGAGGATGAAAGATTCGTAGATGAGGAACGTTACAGTGAAGGACTTGAGAGGCAGTGATGGACGTATCTTTTTTCGCTCTGACCGTAACTTAGGTACAAGCTGGCTCATTGGATTCCACACTCTCCTTTTTTTTTATTGTGGATCACGGATTTGTATTTGAAACCACCTGGGATACTATATCCTCTTGAAAATGAGGGTCGAGCACGCGAAATGGACATTCAGTGCCTTTTATCTCCACGACAATACATCGGCGAAATGCTTTAGCTACGAGCTAACGTGATAGCATCGTGCTTTAACTGCATATAGAAACAAAAAAATAAACCCCTGACTGGAAGGATAGATAGAAAATCAACAATACTATTAAACCGTGGACATGTAAATACACGGTTAATGCTTTCCAGGCTGGCGAAGGTTAATAATGCTGTGCTAACGACGCCATTGAAGCTAACTTAGCAACGGGACCTCACAAAGCTATGCTAAAAACATTAGCTCTCCACCTACGCCAGCCAGCCCTCATCTGCTCATCAACACCCGTGCTCACCTGCGTTCCAGCGATCGACAGAGCGACAAAGGACTTCACCCGATTATCCGTGCGGTCGGTGGCTAGCGTCGGCTAGCGCGTCTGCTATCCAAGTCAAAGTCCTCCTGGTTGTGTTGCTGCAGCCAGCCGCTAATACACAGATCCCACCTACAATTTTCTTCTTTGCAGTCTTCATTGTTCATTAAACAAATTGCAAAAGATTCACCAACACAGATGTCCAGAATACTGTGGAATTTTGAGATGAAAACAGAGCTTTTTTGTATTGGATTCAATGGTGTACCAATACTTCCGTTTAACAACTGACGTCACGCGCATACGTCATCATACATAGACGTTTTCAACCGGAAGTTTAGCGGGAAATTTAAAATGTCACTTTATAAGTTAACCCGGCCGTATTGGCATGTGTTGCAATGTTAAGATTTCATCATTGATATATAAACTATCAGACTGCGTGGTCGCTAGTAGTGGCTTTCAGTAGGCCTTTAAGACAAGTTACTAAAAATATTCTTACAATCTCTCGTATTAATACTGTATTTTTTTTGTGTTTTTCCATAAGTCTTGTTTGCTGTGCCTGTAATTGCGCGTGCATCCTGTCGGGGGCAGCTTTTATTCACCGTCAGCCTGGTACGGTACATTGGGAAGTTGTCAAGATGGAGTTAGTCGCTTCTTTATCAGAGACATCCAAGAGACTTCCTTGCAGCTGATGGATGTGTTTGGTGACATCCGTGAGGAGGAAAAAAAAAAAAGTGTTGCGTCTTTCTCCCCCGACTTGTTTTTGGCCACCTGGCAGGAGCAAGGCTGTGTCCTCACGCTGGTCATGTCCACTTTTACAAGCGCTCATCTCTCCTCACGTACCCCCCCACTGCCCGCTCGCTCTCTGCTTCTCCTGCCACGCCTGCCGATGTGTCGCCATCCCCGCGGATGTTGGTTATTTATCTTGAAATAACCTGTTTATTCCCCCAGAATGCTCTTATTCTCCTCCCCCTCCTCGGAGGATGCTGGGAGGGTGTCAGCGTGCACTTTCATCTTTTGCCTTTCATTTATTATTCAGCCCCCGCAGCAAGAAACTCCACTCATCACGCCTGCTTCCAATAATTATATTATTGTCTCACTTCCTTTACTGCTGCTTACAACTGAGACTTTTTTATTGCTGCTCAAAGCCACTGAGCTTGGTAAAAGGAATATTGACTATTGGTCCGCTTGCAGTGGTTTTATTGCAAACACGACAATGTTCAGTCGGTGATGATGAATGGGGTACAGCTGCAATGATTACATGCTGTGCGTGTTCTTGTATTTCTAGCCTTCTTGAGGCATGAAGAAGGAAAAGTAGCTTCCATATGAGGAGGTGTGAACCAGTGATGACATAAATCATGGTCCCAATAACATTGCATCTAATAGACAATGTCTCATTTGTGGTGACATCTATCAAAAGGATCCCAAAAAGGAGGGATTTTTCAAATTGACTGTGTGTTGCTTTTAAAAGTGCCCCCCCTCTTGTCAACATATAAAATAACATGTGTGTGTAAAAATTTGAAATGCTCCCCCTCTGGCCAACATGTGAAATAACAAGTGTGTTAATAAGAAATTGAAATGTGCCCCTTTGGCCAAAATTAATAAAAAAAAATATGTATATAGAGACATAATGTAATAACTTGAAGTAAATAATGAAGATTAAAAAAAAAAAAAAAAAAAAAGTAACTAAAAGGCAGTCTTTTTCTCACAATGAGTCGACTTTTTTCTTATAAAATTGGGAACAATTTCTCATATTCTTTCTGTTTCTGTATGATTGCAATATTTTCTAATGTAAAATGATTACTTTTTATTGCAAAATGGTGACATTTGTCATATAAAATTCCGACTTTTATCACAATATTGCCCATTTTTTTGTCGTTCTTGTAAAATAGTGAAATTTTGTGAGTAAAATGATGACTTTTGTCATAATTTTGCAAAGTAAAATTCCGATTGTTGTAATTTGCCAAAATTTTTAAGTTTTCTTATAAAATTGTGACTTTTGTCGAGTAAAATTACGACTCTTTTTATAAAATTGACAACATTTTAAGTTTTTCTTGTAAAATTGCGACAGTTATTGAGTAAAATTCCAGCTTTTATCATAATATTGCACAAACGTTCAGTTTTTCTTGTAAAATTTCGAATTGCCTCGAGTAAAATTACGACTTTTATTATAATACTGCCAAAATTCTAAGTTTTCCTGGTGAAATTGGGATCTTCTTCTTGTGAAATTCCAAGTCATTTTTCAAGCTTTTATATATGTATATATTATTAATGTTGTAAACACAAATCTTTATATATCTAGAAAGGCTGGTCCTAAAGAGATAGGCATTTTTCGGAGGTCTCAAGAAGGTAACAAATACAAGAATGTGTGTGTGTGTGTGTTATTAGCCTGTGTGCAGAGCAATAGCAATGGAAGTTGCTAATTGCCAATATTTATTATTTATTAGAGGCAGATCTTGTGTTGCCATAAACAAGATGTTGTTTGTTGCCCTAATTTCCTCTTTATTATGACTTATTTATCATTATCATTATTATAACCAAACGGGGCCCGCCTCACATACAAACGTATGGAACTGGCTTTTTAAAAAGCCCTAATAAAGTTTTTACATGCAGCTTGTCATGACGCCAAGATTCTGTACGGAATTAGGTTTTTGAATTTTTAAAAGATATAAATCTAGATGACATGATTGTAATCCAGTTCCCTCCTGCGCTTACACACTCCTATCTAGGGCTGGGCGATAAAACGACATCAATGTACAGTACAGGCCAAAAGTTTGGACACACCTTATCATTCATTCTTTATTTCCATGACTATTTACATTGTAGATTGTCACATCAAAACTATGAATGAACACATGTGGAGTTATGTACTTAAAGGCCTACTGAAATGATTTTTTTTTATTTAAACGGGGATAGCAGATCTATTCTATGTGTCATACTGGATCATTTCGCGATATTGCCATATTTTTGCTGAAAGGATTTAGTATAGAACAACGACGATAAAGATCGCAACTTTTGGTATCTGATAAAAAAAAGGCTTGCCCCTTCCGGAAGTAGCGTGACGTAGTCGGTTGAACATATCCGCAAAGTTCCCTATTGTTTACAATGATGGCCGCCAGAAGTGAGAACGATTTGGACCGAGAAAGCGACGATTTCCCCATTAATTTGAGCGAGGATGAAAGATTTGTGGATGAGGAAAGTGCAAGTGAAGGACTAGTGGGGAGTGGAAGCGATTCAGATAGGGAAGATGCTGTGAGAGCCGGGGGTTACATTGTTAATTCCACACATCGTCCGCATTCACTCACTAGTGGTAGCATACACACCCCACACATTCATCAAAGGTTTCAAAAAACCTACTAAACCACAGTTCTGCTTTAGTGTCGCCTCCTTCCTTTTGCCTAGTACACCACACAGTTATTGAAATATCTTGTGTGACATCATGCACAAAAGTGCACCTTATTTGTTTTAAACTATTGTAGTGGCGTTCTGTACAAAAAGTGTACTTTAATTTAGTGTTGTTTTGATATGTCATCTTAGTGACATCATGCACAAAAGTGCACTAATAGCTTGTTTTAAAATGTCTCTGGCAATCTTGCACTTTCTGTTCTGGAAATGACATGAATGTTTGTGCCACTGCTTCATAACTGTTTAATAAATACACTTTTAGTTGTGATTTCCCTCTCTGCATGAAAGTTTAAAAGTAGCATATTTTAATGCAGTATGAAGAAGAATGTTTTAATGTAGACACATAGAATCATCATACTGCTGTGATTATATGCATCAAGTGTTCATTCAAGGCTAAGGCTAAATATCCACATATATATATCCTGTATCGTGACATGGACTAAACATATCCACATATATATGGTGTATGGTGACATGGACTAAACATATCGTGACATGGACTAAACATATCCACATATGTATGGTGTATCGTGACATGGACTAAACATATCCACATATATATGGTGTATCGTGACATGGACTAAACATATCCACATATATATGGTGTATCGTGACATGGACTAAACATATCCACATATATATGGTGTATCGTGACATGGACTAAACATATCCACATATATATGGTGTATCGTGACATGGACTAAACATATCGTGACATGGACTAAACATATCCACATATGTATGGTGTATCGTGACATGGACTAAACATATCCACATATATATGGTGTATCGTGACATGGACTAAACATATCCACATATATATGGTGTATCGTGACATGGACTAAACATATCCACATATATATGGTGTATCGTGACATGGCCTAAACATATCCACATATATATGGTGTATCGTGACATGGACTAAACATATCCACATATATATGGTGTATGGTGACATGGACTAAACATATCCACATATATATGGTGTATGGTGACATGGACTAAACATATCGTGACATGGACTAAACATATCCACATATGTATGGTGTATCGTGACATGGACTAAACATATCCACATATATATGGTGTATCGTGACATGGACTAAACATATCCACATATATATGGTGTATCGTGACATGGACTAAACATATCCACATATATATGGTGTATCGTGACATGGACTAAACATATCCACATATAAATGGTGTATCGTGACATGGACTAAACATATCCACATATATATGGTGTATGGTGACATGGACTAAACATATCCACATATATATGGTGTATCGTGACATGGCCTAAACATATCCACATATATATGGTGTATCGTGACATGGCCTAAACATATCCACATATATATGGTGTATCGTGACATGGCCTAAACATATCCACATATATATGGTGTATCGTGACATGGACTAAACATATCCACATATATATGGTGTATCGTGACATGGACTAAACATATCCACATATATATGGTGTATCGTGACATGGCCTAAACATATCCACATATATATGGTGTATCGTGACATGGACTAAACATATCCACATATATATGGTGTATCGTGACATGGACTAAACATATCCACATATATATGGTGTATCGTGACATGGACTAAACATATCCACATATATATGGTGTATCGTGACATGGACTAAACATATCCACATATATATGGTGTATCGTGACATGGACTAAACATATCCACATATATATGGTGTATCGTGACATGGACTAAACATATCCACATATATATGGTGTATCGTGACATGGACTAAACATATCCACATATATATGGTGTATCGTGACATGGACTAAACATATCCACATATATATGGTGTATCGTGACATGGACTAAACATATCCACATATATATGGTGTATGGTGACATGGACTAAACATATCCACATATATATGGTGTATATCGTGACATGGACTAAACATATCCACATATATAGGGTGTATCGTGACATGGACTAAACATATCCACATATATATGGTGTATCGTGACATGGACTAAACATATCCACATATATATGGTGTATCGTGACATGGACTAAACATATCCACATATATATGGTGTATCGTGACATGGACTAAACATATCCACATATATATGGTGTATCGTGACATGGCCTAAACATATCCACATATATATGGTGTATCGTGACATGGCCTAAACATATCCACATATATTTGGTGTATCGTGACATGGCCTAAACATATCCACATATATATGGTGTATCGTGACATGGACTAAACATATCCACATATATATGGTGTATCGTGACATGGACTAAACATATCCACATATATATGGTGTATCGTGACATGGCCTAAACATATCCACATATATATGGTGTATCGTGACATGGCCTAAACATATCCACATATATATGGTGTATCATGACATGGACTAAACATATCCACATATATATTGAACTGGTTAACAGATACAACAGCGCACTCTCCTCCTGTCTCAATCAACTCGCCCCCATAAAAACCAAAACTGTCTCCTACACCCACACTGCCCCCTGGTACACTGACCACCTCCGTCACCTTAAAGCCAAGGGCCGGCAGCTTGAACGGCTCTCAAAGAAAACCGGTCTCACTGTTCACCTGGACATCTACACACTACACCAACAGGAATACAGAGATGCCCTCAACAATGCACGCACTTCCCACTACTCCTCGTCATACAATCCGGCAGCAATAACCCCAAGATACTCTTCTCTACCGTAACCCAACTCCTCAAACCCATGGACACCACCACCACCTCATTCACCACCAGCAAATGTGAAGAATTTTTATCATTTTTTCAATCAAAAATCAACACCATCCACTCTGAACTGGCCGCCTCCTCTCCCACCTCCTCCCCTACCCCCAATCATGCCCCCCCTTTACTCTCCAACCACCCACTCAACTTCTTCTCCGAAATCACCACAACTGACCTATCCTCCATAACTTCTGGTATGAAAGCCTCCACCTGCATCCTCGATCCAATCCCATCCACTTTAGTTATAGCCTGCCTTCCCTCACTCTCACCTCTCATCACCACTATAATTAACTCCTCCCTATCCACTGGCTCTGTCCCTCCTGCCCTCAAGCTGGCTGCCATCACCCCCATCCTCAAGAAATCCGGTCTCGACCCCAACCTCCCCAACAACTACAGGCCCATCTCCAACCTCCCCTTCCTCTCTAAAATTCTCGAACGTGCAGTTGCCTCCCAAATCAAATCCCACCTTCTCCACAATAACCTATACGAAACGTTCCAATCTGGCTTCCGCTCACTCCACAGCACAGAAACTGCCCTCCTCAAGGTCACCAACGACATCCTCCTCTCCGCCGACTCTGGTTCCCTCTCCATCCTCATTCTCCTCGACCTCAGTGCTGCCTTCGACACCATCAACCACTCCATCCTCCTATCACGCCTCCACTCCTCCCTTGGTTTATCCGGCACTGCCCTCTCCTGGATGAAATCCTACCTCTCTGACCGTCAGCAATTCATCTCAATCAACAACTGCACCTCCTCCACTGCCCCAGTCACCCACGGCGTCCCCCAAGGCTCAGTACTTGGCCCCCTACTCTTCACCATCTACCTCCTGCCCCTCGGTCAGATCCTCCGCCACCACGGCCTTCAATTTCACTGCTATGCCGACGACACACAACTATACCTTTCCACCACGACCATCACCCCAGCCACCCACTCCACCCTTACCACCTGCCTCACAGACATAAAAACCTGGATGCAAAAAAACTTTCTAAAACTCAACTGCAACAAATCTGAAATAATTATAATTGGCCCCGACTCCCTCACTCGTTCCACTCAGGACTTTTCATTAAACATCGACGGTTCCCTTGTCACTACCTCCACCCACATCCGCAATCTAGGTGTAATCTTCGACCCTACCCTCTCATTCCTCCCCCATGTAAACCACATCACCAAAACTGCATTCTTCCACCTCAGAAACATTGCCCGTCTCCGGCCCTCCCTCACACCCTCTGCTGCCGAAACCCTCATCCACGCCTTCATCTCATCCCGGCTAGACTATTGCAACAGCATCCTCTATGGCATCACTTCCAAAACCCTCAATAAACTGCAATATGTCCAGAACTCCGCTGCCCGCCTGCTCACCGGAACCCGCTCCAGAGAGCACATCACACCTGTCCTTCATGACCTCCACTGGCTGCCTGTCAAATACAGAATCCCCTTTAAAATACTCCTCACCACCTACAAGGCACTCCATAACCTGGCTCCACCCTACCTCTCTGACCTCCTCCTGCCACACGTTCCGTCCCGTTCCCTCAGGTCTAGTGATGCTGGCCTCCTGGAGGTCCCCAAGACCAGGCGCCGAACCTGGGGCGACAGGGCCTTCTCCGTGGCTGCCCCCTCTCTCTGGAACGCTCTCCCCAGGCACATCAGAGAAGCCCCCTCCCTCCCTACCTTCAAAACCACCC